>NC_067131.1:32137663-32425163 GCF_021347895.1 Acanthochromis polyacanthus | reverse complement strand
TGACACAGAACATCAGGTTCCTCTACATAGAACCCTCTGACACAGAACATCAGGTTCCTCTACATAGAACCCTCTGACAGAACATCAGGTTCCTCTACATAGAACCCTCTGACACAGAACATCAGGTTCATCTACATAGAACCCGCTGACACAGAACATCAGGTTCATCTACATAGAACCCTCTGACACAGAACATCAGGTTCATCTACATAGAACCCTCTGACACAGAACATCAGGTTCCTCTACATAGAACCCTCTGACAGAACATCAGGTTCCTCTACATAGAACCCTCTGACACAGAACATCAGGTTCCTCTACATAGAACCCGCTGACACAGAACATCAGGTTCCTCTACATAGAACCCTCTGACACGAGAACATCAGGTTCCTCTACATAGAACCCTCTGACAGAACATCAGGTTCCTCTACATAGAACCCTCTGACACAGAACATCAGGTTCCTCTACATAGAACCCTCTGACACAGAACATCAGGTTCCTCTACATAGAACCCTCTGACACAGAACATCAGGTTCCTCTACATAGAACCCGCTGACACAGAACATCAGGTTCCTCTACATAGAACCCTCTGACAGACTATCAGGTTCCTCTACATAGAACCCTCTGACACAGAACATCAGGTTTATCTACATAGAACCCTCTGACACAGAACATCAGGTTCCTCTACATAGAACCCTCTGACACAGAACATCAGGTTCCTCTACATAGAACCCTCTGACACGAGAACATCAGGTTCCTCTACATAGAACCCTCTGACAGAACATCAGGTTCCTCTACATAGAACCCTCTGACACGAGAACATCAGGTTCCTCTACATAGAACCCTCTGACACAGAACATCAGGTTCCTCTACATAGAACCCTCTGACACAGAACATCAGGTTCCTCTACATAGAACCCTCTGACACAGAACATCAGGTTAATCTACATAGAACCCTCTGACACAGAACATCAGGTTCCTCTACATAGAACCCTCTGACACAGAACATCAGGTTAATCTACATAGAACCCTCTGACACAGAACATCAGGTTCCTCTACATAGAACCCTCTGACACGAGAACATCAGGTTCCTCTACATAGAACCCTCTGACACAGAACATCAGGTTCCTCTACATAGAACCCTCTGACACAGAACATCAGGTTCCTCTACATAGAACCCTCTGACACAGAACATCAGGTTAATCTACATAGAACCCTCTGACACAGAACATCAGGTTCCTCTACATAGAACCCTCTGACACAGAACATCAGGTTCCTCTACATAGAACCCTCTGACACAGAACATCAGGTTCCTCTACATAGAACCCGCTGACACTAGAACATATATTCTGGATTCACATGTCCCGTTATCAGCATCACTCATGATGCTTCAGCACTCTTACATGACGTACCGCAGCAAGCTCACATCCACACATTTAAACTGAAATTTAAATACATACAGAGGGAACAACAACACATCTTTATTTCACATCATTTCAGGATTCAGATTCAGATAACTTTCTTTATCAACTAGGGGCAATTCAGTTTGCAGACATGGGTCGCAGCAGGACAGGACATTAAACACACATTCTACATACATTTGACTTAGATCTGTCAAAGGTCAGGTGAAGGGTCCAGCAATAAAGTGCACAATATCCATACATACCTAAAATACATTAAAAACTGCAAAACAACACTGTCACTGTCATTTAAAAGCCTGATGGCGCAAGGAATATAGAAGAGTTGGTTTCATTGGAAAATAAACTCAAACATGGCAGCTGAAATTATGAAATCACATGATTCTGTTTATTGTTCATCAGAACCAATCAGAGAGCTCCGTTATGGTTTAACACATGACATCACACCAACAGTTACCCAGACAGAGAGTTTATTCATGGAGTCACGGGACGGACTGTCAGAAGAATCTCTCTCTCTCTCTCTCTCTCTCTCTCTCTCTCTCTCTCTCTCTCTCTCTCTCTCTCTCTCTCTCTCTCTCTCTCTCTCTCTCTCTCTCTCTCTCTCTCTCTCTCTCTCTCTCTCTCTCTCTCTCTCTCTCTGAGCAGGGATCCAGATGTTCAGGATGTGCTGATGTTTCCTGCTGCTCTATCAACTGATTATCGGTGATTATAGGTGATCAATAAAGAGCAGCTCCACTGCTATTGTTGCCCACTCCTCTCTTCTCCCATCCCTCCCCTTTTCCACTCCTCTACCTCTTCTGTTCCTCTCTACCTCCTTCCACCACAGACGTTCTCCCACATATAGATCCAGGTTCTGTTCCAGGGTTCTTCCTGTTAAAGGGTGTTTTTCTGTCCACTGTCTCCTTGGAGCTGCTCTGGCGTTCATCTGGGTTCTGGAAAGCGTGTTGAGACAATCTGGCTGTAATTGGTGCTAGATAAATAAAACTCAATTGAGCTGAATTACTGGATCCTGAACTCATCGACTGAGTTCCAGAGAACAGAAGAGGAAGCAGCTGCTTAGAAGATGTTTACATCCAGATGTTTTACTGACATCAGTTCTTCTCTTCCAGAAGCTCCGGTCCTCCAGACTTCTTCTTCACCGTCGTCGCCGTCACTGATGACATCATCCAGGACGGCCTACCCTGATTCGCCGCCTCGTAACCACATCACGGTCGCTAAGAAGCAGCAGTGGGCACGGCAGGGCTCTTTAGCTCCGCCCTCCTCCCTGCCAGCGATGTCCCAGGATGCACCTGGGCAGGTGTGGAGCCAGAGAGCAGCACAGCAGCAGGTAGGAGTCAAAATCTGCTAAGGAGTAATAATGTGTAACAAATCATCTAGACATTCAAATTCTTTTATTGATTAATCAAAGGACATTTTATTACACTTTGATGATTGCCTTAACAATAGAAACATATGAAAAGATAGTAAACTAGGCACGCTTTTGACAAATGGCCTTTCAAGATTCCAAAATTACGCTTATGTATGTTACTTTTTGACGGAAAAAAGTGAACTTTTTTTTTGTCCTGCTGAACCTTCATGTCCATCCAGGGTGTAAACTCTGCTTGTTGTTTCCAGACTCCTCAGTTTGGAGACTGGAGGATCTCGTCTCAGCAGCCTGAAGCTCCGTCCCAGCGGGCCTACCTGCAGAGCCTGGACCGCAGCAGCCGGGCCTGGGTTCTGTCCTCAGGAAAGTCCCAGGCCTCAGACGAAGCTCTGGGCCCTCAGGAGGACAGCGGCAGCAACATCTGGTACAACCCCATCCCCGAAGAGGACGACAGCAGCGGGCCCCACCGGGACGAGGATGTCTGGAGGAGGAAGGACCGCCAGCAGGAGGCGAGGCCAGCAGACGGTCCCCTGGAGGACACCAACCCAAGCATCAGCCGCCATGTTGATGACATCACAGCAGAATGTCCAGGTAAAGGCTCACCTGCTAGTCATGTGATCATCTCCAACCACACCAACCAGACAGAACATGAGAGAAACAAGAAACTATAAAGATGAGACGAAGCAGCAGCAGAGACACAAGAGAAGACAGGAGACAGACTGTAGAACTGTAAATATTCAGACATTCTTCTTCTGTGGTCATCCTGTTGGTCATGTGATCGTCTCTATCTCCCCCTAGACTCCCCGCCCTCTGACTCTAGCCCCGCCTCCCAGAAGAAAGGAGGCGTGTCTGGTAGTGTGATTGACAGGCTGAGGTCTCCAGGTACGGTGAGGAAACTCTCCATGAAGATGAAGAAACTTCCTGAGCTGCGACGGAAACTCAGCCTCCGCTCGTCCTCTCGGGCCCATCGCCATGGAAATGACGGCAGAGGGGGCGGCGACGAGGCGACCAATAAAAGTGCAGCGCTGTCCAATCAGAATGTGATCAGCAGATATCACCTGGATAGCTCCGCCCCTCCAGGTCGACTGCTGCGACGATCATCCAGAGGACGCTCAGCCAGTAAAGGAGGTATGTTTGATTTATTCACAGGGAGGACCTGAAACCGTTTAACCTCTAAAAACAATCACAGGATTCAACCGTTCATCAGACAGAAACAATCATCAACAGATGTTCCATCTAGAAAACCTGAAAATTTTTTCGCTAAAGCACCTTATTCTACTAAAAAAATACATCTGAAAAATAACACATTTGCATCTTTTGTACAAAACTAAACCTTCTTCCTCCAGGTTCTGGTTCTCCAGGACTGACACAGCTGATACTAAAACATTCAGAGAGTTTCAGGTTGAACTGCAGCCAATGTTTCCTCAGAGAGACTAAAATAAAAGCAGCAGAAACAGAGAACAGAGGAGCAGGTTGGTGGAGATCCATCCAGCATGGTGGAACATCTACAGATGATGAGCAGAGTAGAGAGGAAACATGAAGAGAGAAAAACATAGGAGCTCCAGGAGAAACCAACTCCTGGAGCTCCTTCCATCACCAGGATCTGGATGACTGAGAACCTCCACAGAAGTCTGAGGAGATATTAGTTCAGAGTTTATCATCTGAGGAACCATGGTGGACATGATGTTTCAGGGTCTTTAATCATTTGTGTTTCAGGGTATCTCAGTGACGGCGACTCTCCTGAGTTGTTGCCACGGCAACAGGCTCCTCAATGCCCCCAGGAGGCGACCTGCGACGTCACCTCATTCCGGCTGTACGTTGGTTCTGACCCGCCACGATGCAGCCAGAGAGTGACGGGTTTACTGACTGTCCACCTGCTGGGCCTGGAGGAGATGAAGAGCAGCAGGTACCTACTCACCTGGAGACACCTGGAGACTCCTGGAATCTCCTGAAGACTTCTGGAGGCTTCTGGAGGCTCCTGGAAACTCTTGGAGACTCTTGGAGACTCCTGGAGGTTCCTGGAGACTCATGGAGACTCCTGGAAGCTTCTGGAGACTCCTGGAAACTCCTGGAGACTCATGGAAACTCCTGGAAACTCCTGGAGACTCCTGGAGGCTCCTGGAAGCTCTGGGCTTCACAGGATAATCAGGAAGCAGATCACAGCAGCATCTACTGGACATCAGAGGAACTGCAGCTGTGCAGGCTGAGGCCCTGATTGGCTGATCAAACACAGATTTATGAATAGATAAAACAGTCGACTCCTTCCACATGAGAACCAGCCAATCAGAGACTCCGTTCCTGTGCAGCTGCTGCTTGGCTCTGATTGGACGTCTGTCTGCAGGTCGGAGGACAGTAAGGAAGTCTTCCTGGCCATCCAGGTGGACGGTGTGACCAGAGCCCGGACTGCCCTGCTGACGCTGAGAGGCTCCGCCCTTTGCTTAAACCACACCTTCCACCTGGAGCTGGAGCGAGCCCGGCAGCTCCGCATCGTGATCCTGACACCAGGTACCGGCACCGAGGCCCTGCTAGGAAATAAAAAGATCCGTCAGACGGAACAAACTCACATTAAAACAATGAGCAGCTCCACGAACATCAGGAGAACCAGCTGATGAACAACTAACTAGAAGTCCTGACTCTGGTTCCTCTCAGGTGGTTCTCTTGAGGAACATCAGCTGGATGCTACACATTAGCTTGGCTGTACTGTAAGGCCTCTACACACTGGGTGATTCAGACCAAAGATTCAAACGGTGAGAGAATGCTGGTGATATCTTTGGTCTTGGCTCTAAATCGGTGGTCCTACGTCACACTGAGAGATGGGTTCAAGGACGGCCGTTACCATGGCAACCAAAGAAAAGCTGCCATAAATTCTGGGTGATCATCTGAGAGTGTGACTGCTGCTGGACCTATGACACCTAACTAAACAATAGAAATGCAGGATGAAATGACTTACTGACATAGGCGTCAGTTTAGGGGGGGACGGTGGGGATGTGTCCCCCCCACTTTTTGTCAGGGGTCATTTTGTCTCCAACACATTCAAATTCTTCACATGTAAGCCGTTGTAAACCCAGTTATTTTCAGTAGTATAGACAATTCCGACGCTCCTGAACGCACCATCCGCACTCGGCCGAGAGTTGCACAGACATGCAGCACACCTTCGTGTGGTTAAAAAAAAACGCGCAGATGCTAAATTTGCACCCGTGCCAAGTGGAAGCTCCGACCAGAGGCGTGCAGGGGCAAAACTTCGGCCCGGGAGAATTAGTACTATAGCGGCCCACAGAACCCTCTACCTGCATGTACCGATAGCTCAACAGGTTGGGTCTCCGCCTTTGGTGTGGTGGTTGTGAGTTCGAGCCCAGCTTGTGGCATTTTGCTGCCGTTCTTCGACATTTTCTCAAAGTGCTGTCTTACCAACGACAAGGAAGCATCTGAGAAAAGCAGGCGTGCCGCACCAATGCTAAACTTTGATCTCAAGTAGAGGGCCACAAAATATCGTCCCACGGGCCGCGAGTTTGAGACCCATGACTTAAAGCATTATTATTATTATTATTATTATTATTATTATTATTATTTTATGACTGGAGCGGCCCAACAATAAAGCGGCCCACCGCTTTATTGGGGATATCCCTGGTGTTCCCGATTACCCAGCACACCACCCAGGGTGTGCATTTCCATCTGACAATGGCTGTGGTCTCCATCCCCCCCACTTTTAAAAACAAACTGACGCCCTTGCTTACTGATCAGTAAACCCATATAGATGATTTGGTAAAGCGCATCAAAGCAAGTCTGTGGGATTTAAGCAGAGAAGACAGTCTAGTAGATAAAGCTTTTGAAGCCACTTCAGTCATCTATCTAAATTAAATTACCAGCAGACTTTTAGTATGTTGCCTTAAATCTTTCTGATAAAACATTGTCTGTCTAAAAACATGTTGATAGTCATCACATTCATTTTTTTGTTACGTTCACATGTAATGTGTTTGATTGGAAAATGACAGATCACAACAGTAAAAGTGAACGTAAAATGCTAGTAGATGCTAACAAGTTCTTACTTCAAGTTCCCTTTGCAAAACTGGCATCCCAAAATGTCCTCTCTTTCCGAGCCACGTCCATAATCTCCTCCTCCTCTTTTTTTTGGGGATTTCTCTCCAAACACATAAATGTCAGCAGGGCAATGGCTCTGCTCATGCTTGGCTAGTTTCCTGTGATTGTAGGGTTCATGTTTGGCTAGTTTCCTTGTGATTGTAGGGTTCATGTTTGGCTAGTTTCCCTGTGATTGTAGGATTCATGTTTGGCTAGTTTCCCTGTGATTGTAGGGTCCATGTTTGGCTAGTTTCTTTGTGATTGTAGGGTTCATGTTTGGCTAGTTTCCTCGTGATTGTAGGATTCATGTTTGGCTAGTTTCCCTGTGATTGTAGGATTCATGTTTGGCTAGTTTCCCTGTGATTGTAGGGTTCATGTTTGGCTAGTTTCTTTGTGATTGTAGGGTTCATGTTTGGCTAGTTTCCCTGTGATTGTAGGATTCATGTTTGGCTAGTTTCTTTGTGATTGTAGGGTTCATGTTTGGCTAGTTTCTTTGTGATTGTAGGGTTCATGTTTGGCTAGTTTCCCTGTGATTGTAGTGTTCATATTTGGCTAGTTTCCCTGTGATTGTAGGAGCTCCCTTTATGCTTTGGTTGTTGGTTTTTCATGGATGGGTGGTGCACGCTCATAACATTTTATTCTTGTCGGCTCACATACATCTTAGGCTGAGATTCAGCTGCGTTTTCATCATCAACCTGTACAGAGCAAACTTCACGTCTTGCCCAAAGATTATTAGATTGATGTCGTACAGCGTAGCAAGCTGGGTACTTTTAGGATTCTTTAGATCCTCAGTGTGTAGAGGCCTTAAACTCTTTCCTGAAATCGTCTGGAACAAGAATCAACAGATTCATACTGTGTACTGCTAGAGAACAAAGTATTCACTATGCAGTATTTATACTATGTTCAACAGTAGTATGTTAACTGATGGTTCAAGTTCCTAGGAGTGCTGTCAGTACTACTGCTGTAGTACTCCAATACTAATAATACTACAACTGCTACCAGAAATACCTGTAAACAAGCAGGAGTCTGACTCTAGCGCCATCATCAGGTGTGTTTGTTCCTGTTGGTTCCTGGTTGGTAGAAACTGATTCTCTAAACCTGAACTCCTGATCAGATTTATTGAACGGATCATTTGTTCTCAGCAGGTCCACCAGCACCAGGACCCAGTAGACCATCAGCAGATCCTTCAGGAGGTCCAACCAGGAACAGAGTTTGCTGTCTGGGTGGAGTCTCCATCCCGCCGCTCTTCAAAGGTTCCTAAAAGCAGACTAACTCAGCGTCTTTGTTTAAATGTGTGGATGATGGTGGTTAGAAGCAGTTTCTGCTTGGTTCTGTTTCAGGAAGTCGCAGTCAGCAGCTCTGTGTGAAGCTGGAACCCAGAGGACTTCTCTACGTCAAATTGTCTCTGCAGGAAAAGTGGGACACTCAGGTACTCAGAAACACTATGGACTCAGAGTTCTAGTGGGGTTCTAACAGGGAAATAAATGATAAATGTTCTGTCTGCAGCCCAGCGGGGATTCTTCTACGCCTGCCAATGTGTTTGGGGTAGAACTGCAACACCTGGTGGCGACAGAAGGATCTGCATCACCGGTGCCCCTCCTGATCCAGAAGACTGTGGCAGAGATAGAACGGCGAGGCCTGAAGGTTGGTTTCAGGTGGAACCAAGACATCAGCACCCGACATGCTAAATGGGCTAACGGCATGCTAACAGTGTGTGTGTGTGTGTGTGTGTGTGTGTGTGTGTGTGTGTGTGTGTGTGTGTGTGTGTGTGTGTGTGTGTGTGTGTGTGTGTGTGTGTGTCAGGTTGTGGGTCTGTACAGACTGTGTGGTTCTGCTGCCGTGAAGAAGGAGCTCCGGGATTGGTTTGAGAGGAACAGTTCAGCGGTGTGTCTGTCTGAAGACCTCTACCCCGACATCAACGTCATCACAGGTTGGTGAGCACAGCCGAGGAACATAAAGAACCCGGTCCCTAAAGTCTTGACCTAAAGGACCTGGCCTAACAAACCTAGACCTGACCCAAAGAACCTGACCTGAAGAATCTCACCTAAAGAACCTGACCGAAAGAACCTGACCTACAGAACCTAGACCTGACCTTAAGAACCTGACCTAAAGAACTTGACCTACAGAACCTAGACCTGACCTTAAGAACCTGACCTACAGAACCTAGACCGGACCTGAAAAATCTCACCTAAAGAACCTGACCTAAAGAACTTGACCTGACCTAAAGAATCTGACCTGAAGAACCTTGACCGAAAGAACCTGACCAAAAGAACCAGACCTAAAGAACCTAAAGAACCTAGACCTAACCTAAAGAACCTGATCTGAAGAACTTGACCTGCACTAAAGAACCTCACCGAAAGAACCTAGACCGGACCTAAAGAATCTGGTCTCTAACCCTAATCCTGCACCTCACTGCACTGCTACATGTTTACACTTTTTAAAATACTTGTTCTATTTACTAGTATGTATGTATATGTATGTATATATATATATATATATATATATATATACAGTGCCTTGTGAAAGTATTCGGCCCCCTTGAACTTTTCAACCTTTCGCCACATTTCAGGCTTCAAACATAAAGATATAAAATTTTAATTTTTTGTCAAGAATCAACAACAAGTGGGACACAATCGTGAAGTGGAACGAAATTTATTGGATATTTTAAACTTTTTTAACAAATAAAAACCTGAAAAGTGGGGCGTGCAATATTATTCGGCCCCTTGCATTAATACTTTGTAGCGCCACCTTTTGCTGCAATTACAGCTGCAAGTCGCTTGGGGTATGTCTCTATCAGTTTTGCACATCCAGAGACTGAAATTCTTGCCCATTCTTCCTTGCAAAACAGCTGGAGCTCAGTGAGGTTGGATGGAGAGCGTTTGTGAACAGCAGTCTTCAGCTCTGCCCACAGATTCTGGATTGGATTCAGGTCTGGACTTTGACTTGGCCATTCTAACACCTGGATACGTTTATTTGTGAACCATTCCATTGTAGATTTGGCTTTATGTTTTGGATCATTGTCCTGTTGGAAGATAAATCTCCGTCCCAGTCTCAGGTCTTTTGCAGACTCCAACAGGTTTTCTTCCAGAATGCTCCTGTATTTGGCTCCATTCATCTTCCCATCAATTTGAACCATCTTCCCTGTCCCTGCTGAAGAAAAGCAGGCCCAAACCATGAGGCTGCCACCACCATGTTTGACAGTGGGGATGGTGTGTTCAGGGTGATGAGCTGTGTTGCTTTTACGCCAAACATATGGTTTTGCATTGTGGCCAAAAAGTTGGATTTTGGTTTCATCTGACCAGAGCACCTTCTTCCACATGTTTGGTGTGTCTCCCAGGTGGCTTGTGGCAAACTTCAAACCAGACTTTTTATGGATATCTTTGAGAAATGGCTTTCTTCTTGCCACTCTTCCATAAAGGCCAGATTTGTGCAGTGTACGACTGATTGTTGTCCTATGGACAGACTCTCCCACCTCAGCTGTAGATCTCTGCAGTTCATCCAGAGTGATCATGGGCCTCTTGGCTGCATCTCTGATCAGTCTTCTCCTTGTTGGAGGTGAAAGTTTAGAGGGACGGCCGGGTCTTGGTAGATTTGCAGTGGTCTGATACTCCTTCCATTTCAATATGATTGCTTGCACAGTGCTCCTTGAGATGTTTAAAGCTTGGGAAATCTTTTTGTATCCAAATCCGGCTTTAAACTTCTCCACAACAGTATCTTGGACCTGCCTGGTGTGTTCCTTGGTCTTCATGATGCTCTCTGCACTTTAAACAGAACCCTGAGACTATCACAGAGCAGGTGCATTTATACGGAGACTTGATTACACACAGGTGGATTCTATTTATCATCATCAGTCATTTAGGACAACATTGGATCATTCAGAGATCCTCACTGAACTTCTGGAGTGAGTTTGCTGCACTGAAAGTAAAGGGGCCGAATAATATTGCACACCCCACTTTTCAGGTTTTTATTTGTTAAAAAAGTATAAAATATCCAATAAATTTCGTTCCACTTCACGATTGTGTCTCAATTGTTGTTGATTCTTAACAAAAAATTAAAATTTTATATCTTTGTTTGAAGCCTGAAATGTGGCGAAAGGTTGAAAAGTTCAAGGGGGCCGAATACTTTCACAAGGAACTGTATACATATATATATATATATATGACCTAAAGAACCTGGACCTGACCTAAAGAACCTTGAGCTGTGGGGTCAGTTCCTGAATTTTAATGTACAGCTTCATTTTTCTCAAGTTTTCCAATCCTGGTAAAATGAAGAATTCGAAAAAGTGTGGACCTGAGTAAGAACCTGAACCTGAGCCATGGGAGGAGAGCTTCCTGAGGTTCCTCTACCTGACCTGGGTTCTGTCTCTTCAGGTATCCTGAAGGACTACCTGCGGGAACTGCCATCCCCTCTCATCACTAGAACTCTGTACCAGGTGGTCAGAGAGGCCATGAAGCTTCGACCTCCACCTGCAGCACCTGCAGCACCTGCAGAACCGGACCCTGAACTGTCTCGGAGAACCGTGGAGCTGCTGGGCTGCCTGCCACCTCCAGAGAGGGTACTACTGCTGTACTGATACAGTTTTACTACTGGAGTACTGCAACTACTACTACTACTACTACTATTGCAGCCCTGTGGTACTGCAGTACTAGTAGTAATAATGGTAATAGTTGTAGTAGTAGTAGTAGTAACACTACAGTAGTACTGCAGTAGTACACGTCAACTGCCCCTAACCTTAGCCCTGTTCCTCTACTACCCGTTGCTCTGTACTGTAGTACTGCAGTAGTAGTAGTAAAAGCAGTAGTAATAATACCACTGTAGTACTGCAGTAGTAGTAGTAATAATACCACTGTAGTACTGCAGTAGTACATATCTCCTGTCCCTGCAGGTCAACCTGTCACTGCTTCTTGACTATTTCAGACTGTATATACTATAGGAGTACTGCTCTGTACTGTAGTATTCTGGTAGTACTGTAGTTGTAGTTGTAGTACTGTAATTGTAGTATTGTAGTTGTAGTGGTAGTACTGTAGTAGTATTAAAGTACTGTAGTTGTAGTACTACAGTAATCGTCCCTGTCCCTGCAGGCCACCCTGTCTCTGCTCCTGGACCACCTGAGCCTGGTGGCGTCCTTCAGCCCGTCCAACAGGATGAACCACCAGAACCTGGCAGTGTGCTTCGGTCCGGTTCTGCTGACGCCGACCCAGGAGGCCTGGAGGGGGGGAGGAGGGGGAGGGCGGGGCGGGGGGCGGGGAAAGGCTCCGATCACAGCGAGGACGTCGTGAGCGCCGTGGACTTCAAACGGCACATCGAGGCGCTGCACTACCTGCTGCAGCTTTGGCCAGGTAAGATCCTGAAACTCCGCCTCTCTGGTGTGCTGTTGTTACCATAGAAACCACCTGACCTCACCGTTTCCTCCCTCAGTACCAACCCATCAAGTCCCAGCGGACTACCACGGCGACGCCTCCCCTCCTCCCTCCCCAGCCCTCACCCACCATCCCCCGGGGCAGCGTCCTGTCCTGCGATTGGCTGAGGAGGCGGTGGTGTCACGGCGGGGGCGGGGCGGTCCCACCCGGCTGGAGAGCCCGCCGCCAATCAATCGGTACGCTGGAGACTGGAGCATCTGCGGACGAGACCTGTTGTCGGGGCAGGACGCCGACTATGACGAGGTGGCAGGAAGTGACAGCGATGCAGGTAAGGAATGATGCCTGATGACTGACAGGTGCTAGCTAACAGGAAGCCTTCATAGGCTCCGCCCCCTACAGCGCACACAGATTGGACGAGTGCTTCACTTCTGCTCAAACTGGACCAACATGGAGGCAGAATGTTTCACCAGGAGCACAGGAAGAAGCTGCTGCTCTCACTTCCTGTTGGATTTGTTAGTCTCAGAGTTTTCAGGACTGAAGCAGCTTCTCCTGAAAACCTGCTGACACGTCAACAGGGAACGTTCTGCTGCTCCAGGAGTGACTCAACATTTCCATTTCATAAATGTACACAGCAGTTACAAGCTGTAGTGATGTAGAAGATTTTCTTAGCTTCTCCTGAGTGATTCCAGTCGACTACAGCTGTTGCCTCTGATCCAGGTTAAATAGAGCCATTAGATTCACTCATTAAGGCCTCTCCACACTGTGTGATTTAACAATCTTTAAGTTCCCAGCTTGATATGCTGCATGACTTCAATCTAATAATCTTTGGGCACGACGTGAAGTTTGATCTGTGCAGACAAAACGATGAAAACAAATCTCAGCCTACGATGGAAGTGAATCGATGTGAACGAAGAATAAAATGTCATCATCGTGGGTCATCCATCCATGAAAAATCCTACAATCACAGGGAAACTAGCCAAACATGAACCTTACAATCACAGGGAAACTAGCCAAACATGAACCCTACAATCACAGGTAAACTAGCCAAATATGAACCCTACAATCACAGGTAAACAAGCCAAACCTGAACCCTACAATCATAGGTAAACTAGCCAAATATGAACCTTACAATCATAGGTAAACTAGCCAAATATGAACCTTACAATCACAGGTAAACTAGCCAAATATGAACCCTACAATCACAGGTAAACAAGCCAAACCTGAACCCTACAATCATAGGTAAACTAGCCAAATATGAACCTTACAATCATAGGTAAACTAGCCAAATATGAACCTTACAATCACAGGTAAACTAGCCAAATATGAACCCTACAGTCACAGGTAAACAAGCCAAACATGAACCCTACAATCACAGGTAAACTAGCCAAATATGAACCCTACAATCACAGGTAAACAAGCCAAACCTGAACCCTACAATCACAGGTAAACTAGCCAAATATGAACCTTACAATCATAGGGAAACTAGCCAAATATGAACCTTACAATCACAGGTAAACTAGCCAAATATGAACCCTACAATCACAGGTAAACAAGCCAAACCTGAACCCTACAATCATAGGTAAACTAGCCAAATATGAACCTTACAATCACAGGGAAACTAGCCAAACATGAACTTTCAATCACAGGGAAACTAGCCAAACATGAGCCCTACAATCACAAGGCAACTAGCCAAACATGAATCCTACAATCACAGGGAAACTAGCCAAATATGAACCCTACAATCACAGGGAAACTAGCCAAACATGAACCCTACAATCACAGGGAAACTAGCCAAACATGAACTTCACAATCACAGGGAAACTAGCCAAACATGAACCCTACAATCACAGGTAAACTAGCCAAATATGAACCCTACAATCACAGGTAAACAAGCCAAACCTGAACCCTACAATCATAGGTAAACTAGCCAAATATGAACCTTACAATCATAGGTAAACTAGCCAAATATGAACCTTACAATCACAGGTAAACTAGCCAAATATGAACCCTACAGTCACAGGTAAACAAGCCAAACATGAACCCTACAATCACAGGTAAACTAGCCAAATATGAACCCTACAATCACAGGTAAACAAGCCAAACCTGAACCCTACAATCATAGGTAAACTAGCCAAATATGAACCTTACAATCACAGGGAAACTAGCCAAACATGAACTTTCAATCACAGGGAAACTAGCCAAACATGAGCCCTACAATCACAAGGCAACTAGCCAAACATGAATCCTACAATCACAGGGAAACTAGCCAAATATGAACCCTACAATCACAGGGAAACTAGCCAAACATGAACCCTACAATCACAGGGAAACTAGCCAAACATGAACTTCACAATCACAGGGAAACTAGCCAAACATGAACCCTACAATCACAGGTAAACTAGCCAAATATGAACCCTACAATCACAGGTAAACAAGCCAAACCTGAACCCTACAATCATAGGTAAACTAGCCAAATATGAACCTTACAATCATAGGTAAACTAGCCAAATATGAACCTTACAATCACAGGTAAACTAGCCAAATATGAACCCTACAATCACAGGTAAACAAGCCAAACCTGAACCCTACAATCATAGGTAAACTAGCCAAATATGAACCTTACAATCATAGGTAAACTAGCCAAATATGAACCTTACAATCACAGGTAAACTAGCCAAATATGAACCCTACAGTCACAGGTAAACAAGCCAAACATGAACCCTACAATCACAGGTAAACTAGCCAAATATGAACCCTACAATCACAGGTAAACAAGCCAAACCTGAACCCTACAATCATAGGTAAACTAGCCAAATATGAACCTTACAATCACAGGGAAACTAGCCAAACATGAACTTTCAATCACAGGGAAACTAGCCAAACATGAGCCCTACAATCACAAGGCAACTAGCCAAACATGAATCCTACAATCACAGGGAAACTAGCCAAATATGAACCCTACAATCACAGGGAAACTAGCCAAACATGAACCCTACAATCACAGGGAAACTAGCCAAACATGAACTTCACAATCACAGGGAAACTAGCCAAACATGAACCCTACAATCACAGGTAAACTAGCCAAATATGAACCCTACAATCACAGGTAAACAAGCCAAACCTGAACCCTACAATCATAGGTAAACTAGCCAAATATGAACCTTACAATCATAGGTAAACTAGCCAAATATGAACCTTACAATCACAGGTAAACTAGCCAAATATGAACCCTACAATCACAGGTAAACAAGCCAAACCTGAACCCTACAATCATAGGTAAACTAGCCAAATATGAACCTTACAATCACAGGGAAACTAGCCAAACATGAACTTTCAATCACAGGGAAACTAGCCAAACATGAGCCCTACAATCACAAGGCAACTAACCAAACATGAATCCTACAATCACAGGGAAACTAGCCAAATATGAACCCTACAATCACAGGGAAACTAGCCAAACATGAACCCTACAATCACAGGGAAACTAGCCAAACATGAACTTCACAATCACAGGGAAACTAGCCAAACATGAACCCTACAATCACAGGGAAACTAGCCAAAAATGATCTCTACAATCACAGAGAAACTAGCCAAACATGAGCCCTACAATCACAAGGCAACTAGCCAAATATGAACCCTACAATCACAGGGAAACTAGCCAAACATGAACCCTACAATCACAGGGAAACTAGCCAAACATGAACTTTACAATCACAGGGAAACTAGCCAAACATGAACCCTACAATCACAGGCAAAGTAGCTAAACATGATCTCTACAATCACAGAGAAACTAGCCAAACATGAACCCTACAATCACAGGGAAACTAGCCAAACATTAACTTCACAATCACAGGGAAACTAGCCAAACATGAACCCTACAATCACAGGGAAACTAGCCAAAAATGATCTCTACAATCACAGAGAAACTAGCCAAACATGAGCCCTACAATCACAAGGCAACTAGCCAAATATGAACCCTACAATCACAGGGAAACTAGCCAAACATGAACCCTACAATCACAGGGAAACTAGCCAAACATGAACTTCACAATCACAGGGAAACTAGCCAAACATGAACCCTACAATCACAGGGAAACTAGCCAAAAATGATCTCTACAATCACAGAGAAACTAGCCAAACATGAGCCCTACAATCACAAGGCAACTAGCCAAACATGAACCCTACAATCACAGGGAAACTAGCCAAACATGAACTTCACAATCACAGGGAAACTAGCCAAACATGAACCCTACAATCACAGGGAAACTAGCCAAAAATGATCTCTGCAATCACAGAGAAACTAGCCAAACATGAGCCCTACAATCACAAGGCAACTAGCCAAATATGAACCCTACAATCACAGGGAAACTAGCCAAACATGTGTCGTTGTTTCTCTCTCTGGTGTCCATGATGTGCAGGCGAAGGAGTGACGTCCGTGACACTGACTTTCTTTAAAAGTATTTTATTAAAGGAAAGAGCAGCATCAGTACAGACAGAACCTGCCTGGAAGGAGTCGGCCAATTGAATCCCTCTTTGCTTGACAATGACCAGCAATCAGGTTTTATAGGTTTTCAACATATAGGAGGGGTTAAAACAAATGGTTCTTTATTGCCTACCATATGGGGAAAGCAGAGAGCATCCCCAAACAACTCCCCCTTGTCTACAACAGCTGAAGAATCCCTAAATCAGTATTTTAGACAGAAGAACCCTCATAAAAACACCTACAGCAGGGCTCTGTAAACAGGAGAACACTTTCCCATGGCATGGGTAGAATATAATGCAGGTTCCATCTGTGGTCAGAGACACCAGAGCAAACACTGCATCTCCTTTCAAATGCTATAACAAACAAAACAGATTCTATACTACTAACTTATTAAGTAATACATGTAACAGATCAGATACCACATATTTCCCCCCTTCGAGGCTGACAGAGCCTCGAAAAGTACAAAAACATCAAGTACATAAAGGTCACATACAAAATGCTTACGACGTGACCATTCTGTCCGTACTGATTACAACCTAAAGTTAACAATATTATAAATTTGTAGATTAATGTGAGAGCAAAAACCTGCCTGGCAGCCATCTTTCCAAATTATCCATCAAACAATCAAGACAGGAAATTCTCTCACGGCCCCTCTGCCTAGGCGACCATACTACACTCCAGCCAATTAAAAGAGGGAGATTCAAAGGATGATGTGAAATGAATGGAAGCAAATGCATGTGGGAATCCCAGAAAGAAAATCAAAATGTCCAAAATCAGGCTGGTCGACCCATCGGACCCTCAAATGGACCTGCACCTGCCTAACACCACTGTCCCTAACCAATCAAAATAATAAAACACCTGAGATCCCAATGTACTCACCTCATATCAAAAACATCAAACCAATGAAACCCCCATCATACTAATCATAGAGTCATGAAAACTCAAAGGTGAAAATAAAACACACTGAAAATATTACTAATTCTAATACTCTTCTACGTAGGGAAACATCAGTAAGAACAAACATCTAATGATAAAACAGAGTATATATGATAAACAACACTGTAAGCATACAGAAGAACACATGAGCATCAAACCAACACTCCTCAATAACAGCTCCAGTCGTGGTGTGTTGTCGTCACATCGTCCATGCTCAGAGTCCTCCATCCATCTTTATTGTCCATTCCATTGTCCATATGCAAACATTCAAGTCCATTTGGCTGCAGTGAACTCCAGACAGCCACTTTCTATGCAAGCTCCCAAATGGCGTCCTGGGAAGATAAAAAGCACCCAGCAGTATCCTGCAAAACAACTAACACTCCATGATGTCTTATTACAAATCGCTTTGTTATGAGAATATCATCAGATTATCATCAGATTATCATCAGATTATCATCAGATTATCATCAGATCATCACCAGTTCATCGTATGACACATTGCAATCCCCCCTTTGATCAAACCAAATCCCCTGTGAAGTTTGGACATCTCTATTGTAGATGACACCCAAGAACATAATGCTTATAATAAATTCTGATATTCAAAATGGAAATTACTCAGCTCATTTGGATGACACCCTATCAACTAATTCAAACCCCTATATTGTCATACGTGAACAGAGCAGTATGTCAACACACCATTACTTTCTTTTTACTTAATTAATTTTATTTGCTGTTTACAAATACCTCAACATTGCTGATTGTGAATGGCTCCTTAAGGCTATTTTAATACTCCATTCTGCAAATGCACCCACATATGGCCCCTCTGAACAAAAACTGAACAACAGACTTAACAAAAGACTTCACAAAAGACTGAGTATCTTCCAGCACCCATCAATAAAATGAAAACTATGTTTGAATCCTTGTGGCAATCTTGTGTAATCATAAACCTATCACTGAGTGTAACACTAAACAATCTGCTGAAAGATCAGTCACTATTGGCTGCTTCACTGGTAGGGGCAGCCCCTCTGGATTTCACTCCACAGAATGAATTTCTCCTTCTGGTTCACATCCGGGTCATTTCCTCTGACATCTCTCCATTTCTGATGAGCCCCCAGACACATAGACCCCCAGATTCTCTTCTGGACCCAATGGCTCACTCAACATCTTATCAGGATGTATATTTGTTGGGAACGTATCCCTCAACGCTCTCCACATCCGAGATCTGCTGACAGCAAAGAGCTCTGCATCATTTACAGCAGTTGCCACAGAACTATTCAGACCTGCTTGCTGTAGAAGTTCCTCCAGCACCAAAGCTCCCAGGAGACTGGCCAAAAGCCGCTTGATGTCTCTCATGGCAGGTTGCATCCCACCAAAACCTCCTCCAGTTTTGAAATCCAAAGATATGCCCCATCTTGAAAAGTCAGAAACTTCTCAATTCTGTCTGACATCTCTGTATTCTGCCAAGGCCTGTAATCCAGATTCTGTCTCCTAACAGTCACTGGACACATCCTCTCTGATGCCCTTCCTTTCCTATTCTCAACTTCCCTTAAATCCCACTGTCTCTCACTTCCTCAGTCTCCATCACTGTCTCCATCCTCACTCTCATCCTCTCCTGGATCCTCTTTCTTCACTTTCTGCAATCCTTCTCTTAACTTCACAATCCATCTTTCCCATTATACACTCCACAGCATCAAAGTCACAACTCTCAACAGTATTTAAGCCAAATTAACCTCTCTACAAATGTTTATTCATCTAAATCAATGAAATGCCTCGGATGCTCAGTCTCTTGTCAAGCTTCTTCCCAAATCAGTGAAACATCCCCTCTACGTGTACACCCATGTGTTTTATTAACCCCAAACTAAAAACTATCTGAGTCAGGTTGTAAAAGAAACATCATGATAGGCCCCTGGTATTTCTGTAAAAACAGACTAAACGTATGTCATCAATAGCAGAAATAAGTAGGTGTGTGCACATGAGTAAATGCAAGAGTTTGTGGATAGAAGCACACTAGCCTTGATGACGTTGAAGCCACACTTGTTGTCATCCACATCCTCAGGCTGTAGAGCACCATCAGCTGTCCTCTATCAGTTCTTTGGGGGATTGAATTCAGAAGCATTCCATCATCTCAGTCTCCTCCTCAATGCTCACACCATAGTAGAACAGACGATACACAAAGAAAACAAACACAAGGTTAATGTTTCATGAAACCAAAAACAACTTCTTGTAATTTGCATATATTTGTCAACATCTAAGTCATTTTAATTGTTCCCAACAAATGTCCTCTCTTAAGAGTCTCTGTGAAGAAAACTACTAAACAGATTTCTTATTCCTCATGGATTCTAAATTAACCATACTCATATTCACACTAAATACATTGTGAATCAAAGGAGTATGTATGTAAATCTATTGATAGTTGGATAACATCCTGCTGTTTCTCTTCTCTCTCACACACTCAGACACTTATCACCATGGCTCCTCCTCTTAAGTTTATCCACCACTTCCAGTCTGTACTGGACTTCACAGTGAGACCATCCTACCTCAGCTACCTCTAAAAATCAAATTAACCTCATGCAAAAAGCACCTCATTACCAGAGTAATAAGTCTCCACCCCTGTTCTGCATCATCATTCTCAATAAGACTCCACATTGGTTGTTCAAAGTCTCCTCCAATGCACTCACACACACATGCAGAAATAAACAACAGAGAGAAACTGAACACCAATCAATCAGCCAATCTACTAACCCCCATAGAAATCAGACTCTGTTTCCCCCAATTCTAACAAACGTCATCAGAAAATGTCTTCCTCTGTCACTATTAATCATCAAACATGTATGCATGCTCATGCACACAGAATATCCTCACTGGTCTCTCCTCCTCCTCAGACTCCACAAAGGCTCAGATATTATTCTCAGATGTATATACATCCTCCATAAGGCTCATATATATATTATCAGCTCACAATAGTCCTCCTATAAGGCTCATAAGGTCTTACAAATTCCTAAACGTCCCCCTGCAGAAGGGATCATTGGTATCAACACTGAGGTGGCAAATTCTCCTCACATGTCAACAACTCTTCTATAACCAATCACAGCCTCTCTATATTTATTTAATAAGAATTATATTCTATATATATATCAGTTGCATACTACAGCCTTCCGGACTCAGCTGCAGCACCACACACACACACACACACACACATGTTTGTACTTCTATCTTAGTGAGGACATCCATAGGCGTAATGCATTTCCTAGAGCCTTACCCTAACCTTAACCATCACAACTGATTGTCTAAACTTAATCCTTACCCTAACCCTAACCAAACCTCAATTCATAGCTGTTCTCTAAAAACAAGTCTTCACCCTCAAACATGGCTGTTTCAAAGTGAGGACCGGCCAAAATGTCCTCACTTTGTAAAAATGTCCTCACTTTGATAGTTAAATGCAGAAAATGGTCCTCACAATGTAGCAAGTACAAGAACACACACACACACACACACACACACACACAGAGAACATTTAACACACAAAAACCACCAGTAACACTACATTAAAGATAGGCTAAGCCTCACTTCCCCTTATTTAAAACTTTTAAACTCAAATTCAGAATGAAAGATTTTACACCAGTCAACCACCAGTCCATCCATCACTGCCATCCGCTTTATCAACACACAACATCTAACCCTGAAAACTTTATTGAGGTTTTCTTTCCCTGTGTGTGTTTCCTCTAAGATGTTTTATTTATGCTTATTACAAACAGAATGTCCTCGCTGATCTCTCGGACTCAGCAAAGGCTCATATGCTTATAACAAGTACAGAAACGTCCACCATGAGGCTCATATGCATTATCAATTTACAAAAGTCCTTTATAAGGCTCATTCATTTCATTTTATTACCAAATTTACAAAAAGTCCTCATTGGGGCTCATAAAGTTTAGCAGACAAAAGCTTATACGTCTTCAATATGAAAAATGTCTCTCCTTTGAATTATGAAAGCTCAACCTATATATGTGTGTTTTCCAACAAAAACTGACATATTTCATTCATACATTACAGCTCTCATCAGCCTCTCACAGACCAGCAGCACACACAGACAGACGCAGACAGACGGAGCTGCAGAGACACAGACGCAACCGCCCGCACAAAAATCATTCAAATTAAAAGCAACCATTCAACCCAAAGTCCAACAAATCCACAAAATAAAACACATATTCAACATCACCCAAACACACAATCAGGATTTGATCCCAGAATCAGATCATTCACACATATCCTAAGAAGCATGCTTTCAGCCGCACCTTTTCTCTTTTCTCTTTTCATCTCTTTTTCCTTATTACCTAAATCTGTGCTACCATGGAGCATAAACAGCTCAGTCAAAAAGCTACTTTAGGAAACCATACGTCTACGGCCGGAACTTTAAAGTGCTTTATCTATGACTAAAGTAAATCTACACCCCCAGTTCCCTTTCTCTTTTTATGAACTGACCTACTACATGTGCTCACATATAATAGGTTTTAGGCCAGTATACTAAACTGCCTCTAAGAGGGCTTTTAATCCTGATTTGCGGCTTTCCATCCTATTTCCTTTATTTTCCTTTCGGCCTCTTATTCTCTTCTCATTTCATCCCTTCTTCTCTATATTTTAGTTCGCCAATTGACCTTTGGGCCCCAAAGGTAAATCTACTCTATCCTCTTTTATTTTTAAACACCATTTTGACTACTGAGCCAACGTTCACATAAAGCGTCTAACTCCCTCATGTCTTACCGTTAACAGGATCCAGGCCTGTCCTGTTACACTTGCATGGTCTTTTAGCTTGCTCCATTGTTACTCGTTCTGCTATTCTACATTTAACCCTAACATCTATTTCTCTTTCTTCAACTTTTATTCTCTTATCCCAACTTTTTCTATCTACTCTATTCTATTCCCCACATTTTTTATGCGCAATAAACCCCAATTTAGACCGAACATCGCTCCAAACACCCATGCACCACAGGACACAGCGCACTGAATTCTGACAGTGCAGCGTATCAGCCACAACCCCACAGCACCCATGAGCACATCAGCATCCCAAATAAAGTGAGAACCAGCTCAACCGACGTCGTATCAGGACGGAGAAAAGCGACCAAGGGGCTGCCGGCTGTCGAAGAACGCCGCCTCTGATCCTGTTCGTGACGCCAAATTTGTCGTTTCTCTCTCTGGTGTCCATGATGTGCAGGTGAAGGAGAAAATGTCCGTGACACTGACTTTCTTTAAAAGTATTTTATTAAAAGAAAGAGCAGCATCAGTACAGACAGAACCTGCCCGGAAGGAGCCGGCCAATTGAATCCCTCTTTGCTTGACAATGACCAGCAATCAGGTTTTATAGGTTTTAACATGTAAATGAGTACAACATATGGTTATTTATTGTCTAACACATGGGAAACAAGTGAGGAGCATCCCCAAACAAACCCCCTGTGTCTACAACAGCTGAAGAATCCCTAAATCAGTATTTTAGACAGAAGAACCCTCATATAAACACCTCCAACAGGGCTCTGTAAACAGGAGAACACTTTCCCATGGCATGGGTAGAATATAATGCAGGTTCCATCTGTGGTCAGAGACACCAGAGCAAACACTGCATCTCCTTTCAAATGCTATAACAAACAAAACAGATTCCAGTCTACTAACTTATTAAGTAATACATGTAACAGATCAGATACCACACATGATCTCTACAATCACAGGGAAAGTAGCCAAACATGAACCCTACAATCTCGTGGTGTGTTTAGAGACCTCCTGGTTTACATCCAGCTGAGCTTTAGACTTCTTTATCTAAATCAGCTGAAACTCTGAAGAAACCTTTAAACAAACCAGCAGCAGATGAGCCACCATGTTGGTCCAGTTTGAGCAGAACAGCAGTGAAATGTTTGTCCAATCAGGTGCAATGTTTTCTGTTGGAGGAAGGAGCCTGTTGTGGTTTCCTGTTGTTCCTGTCAATCATCAGGAGTCGTAAACACTGCTTTAATCCAGTCCTCCAGTGGTGTCCATCATAGAGATCAAGAACATACATGGAGCCCAACTAACCTCAGCAGACCATCACCTGTAACCCTGCTCATGGTTTCAGGTAGCGGAGATGAAGATGAGGATGAGGAAAAGAAGGGGGCATGGTCAGGAGCCACAGGAGGTGGAGCTCTGTATGTGGACGAGTTCCTGGATTTTGATGCTCCGTTCAACTGTCGACTCAGTCTGAAGGACTTCGACACTCTGATCCACGATCTGGACCGAGAGCTGGCAAAGCAGATCAACATCTGCCTGTAGGGGAGGAAGAGGAGGAACATCTGGCTGTAGGAGAGTAAGAGAACGAATGGGGATGATGAAGATGAAGGATCTGACTTGAGTTCAAAGTTGTCTCCGTTAAATTTTATCAGATTTCCAAAGCATTGCTTCGTCTCTTTCAGGCCCAACACTTTCCTGAACATTCTCAAAGGAACAAAATAAAATCAGAATAAAAAACATGAAGTTCCTGCTAACCTCAGATCAGCTGTTAAAACTCTCAGCAGTGTTTCCTTCATGAGGAGGTTTTTCTCCTCAGAATTCACCAAAAAAAAACCTGAGGAAACCTTCAGATAGAGAGCAGATGGTTTTCTAAAAGTTCATTACATGTTTGTTTCTTTCTCACGGTGATTAGAACATTTTAAAAATTATCATCCCTCATCTGAGAGATTAAAAGATTCAGTAGGAAATGACCCAAACATTTATAATATAAAAGTTCTTCAAAGAACCCAATTTAAAATTGTAAAATTAGTTTAAATTTTTAAAAAAACTATGAACATAAAATATGTGTATAATTAGGATATATCATTCTGACATCATCACGAGATTAGGAAAATCATTTATGTAATGAAAAAAGATTTTTAATCTCATATTTCTCATATAATAAGTTTCAAAATAATGGGAAATAACATTTACAGCAGCTTTAAGAACCTTTTTCAGAATGACATCAGTCTCATTTTACACCAGTTTTTATCAGATAACTGCAAAATGTTTAATTACCTCCTCAAGAACCAAATGAAAAGGGAAAAAAATGTTTTAAAGGAAACTAGTCTCTTTATTATCAGACATTTCCTGAATCATCAGTCCGAAAATAAAACTGTAAAAGTCACAACAGTAAACATAGAAGAACATTTTAAATGAAAGAACAAACTAACAAACGTTCTAAAATCCATCATCAACAGAAGAATATCTGAAGGTTCTCTCAGTTCCAGTCTCAGGACAAAGAGGTTCTGAAATGTGTCGATGTTTGCTCATGAACTCACAACAAATTTATTTATTCTTCTGATCCAAAGGGAGCTGCAGCTCCGAAGTTAGAACTTCATGAAGGAGGAGACGAGTTCTCAGAGGCGTCACTGCAGGAACCAGAACCTCAGAGGTTCTCCAGGGTTCCTGTCACAGCAGCCACCCTGCAGACTCACAGTGAAGGGAACTGAGTTCTGGTCATCAGGGTCAGATCACAGAGGATCCAGTGGGTCCTGCTGGGTCCTTAGTTACAGTGGACCATTGTGGACCATGAAGGAGCTTCAAGATCTCTGAAGATCTCTGTAGATCTGTAAAGATCTCTGTAGATCTCTGAAGATCTCACTGGATCTCTGTGGATTTTGGTGTGTCCTGGTAGATCTTGTGTCGGACTGTTTGCACTCTTGAAGCCATATTTTCACTCGTTGAAACTTAAAGTTGAAGTGAACAAACTGCAGAAATCGCTGCTCGACTGCATCTTGCTCGACCTGAACCAACCTGCAGTCCGGATTCTGGTTCTGTTCTTGATTCTGATCGTGGTTCTGGTCCCATCCAGATTCTAGTCTTGGTTCTGGTCCAAGTCCTGGAGCAGTGTTTGAGGAGTGCGATGTGAGCTGCAGTGTAGGGCTGGCCCGAATAGTGGTTTCTGGCCTCCGAATATTCGGGCCCTATTAAAGACGAATACCCGGTACCCGGATATTCGTTCCGCCCCGTAACGTCCGACCGGGGGGGGGGGGGGGCGGCGACGGCGGAGACGGCCCGAATATTCGGATCCGTTCGTCTGGTCTCCCGGGTCCACATTTTGCCCTCCTTAAGTCTTCAGTTAAACTGAAGAATTCCCAAACAGCGGAGGTCTTCAGTATCTTGTCTTGTGTTTATGCAACGAAGTGAAGCGTGACGTCAGAGTCGGCAGCAACCCGGACATTCGGGTGGTGGAAAGAAACATGAATGGAGGAGCCGAGATGAGACGAAGAACACGGCGGGATGAGCCGAAGTGCAGGGGAGACAGTAACGCTGCATATTCTTTCCGCCCGGTGACGTCCGACGGCGGGGGGGGGGGGTGAATATTCGGATACCAAAATTAATATCCGGATAGTGCCGTAGCGAACAAGTATTCGGATATTTGGGATATTCGGGATATTCGGGTCCAGCCCTACTGCAGTGTAATTCAGTTTTGTTGGTACAGAGCTGTGAGCATTCTGAAGATGTTCTGAAGATGTTCTGACAGTGTTATTTGTTTTGCACAGATTCTATAAGCACTTATGTTTCTATGGCGTTTCTATGATGTAACCAAAGTGTTGAAGCACAGAGTTCCTGTTGGAGCTGAGCACAGTCTGTTTTATTACCAGCAGAAAATAAACACAGTATTAACACCAGTGTCTTTTATTATCATTATTATGTTAGAATGAAAGATCTGAACTGACCTTCACCAGGTCTGAACATCCACAAAGTAAATAATTCTGATTGTTGTTTAGCTCAAAATCAAGAAATGAAACATATAGTCCATGTTCCAGACCAGATGTTGGTACCACCTCAGGTGACCAAACCAAAGTGGTACTAAAATGTACGTTGGGTTAATATAAGTGCATTAAGACGTGATCGCCTTTCCACGCTGGCAGCTTAGTCACTTTTTGTGAAACGTTCACATTCACCATAACCACTGGATTGCATCCATTTAACTCTCTGAGGCCCACAGCTGCAACATTACATGTTTTAAGGCTGTCCAGCTGTACCTATCTCTGCCTGAATGTAGACAAACACTACATATCCCAGCACCCCACACTCTGAACTGCAAAATTACAACATTTTTGGAATGTATTTTAGGAAAATATTAATAGTGTAAGACATACCACATTCCAAGTTCAAACAGCATGTCTTTCACTGACGCCCCCAGCTCTCTCTTTAGGAACAATTTCCAAACAAATATTTGATCTGTAGTATTTTTATTCATATTTAAAGATTTTTAGTGATAAACAACTCAAAATATTTTTTAAAAAGTATAATACAGTTTATGACAAAATTATTAGCCTCGCCATGAAATTTAAGTTTGTTTTTTTTTTCATTCCCAAGTGCTGTTAAACACATCAAGGAATTTCTATCTCAGCTTTTCCAAACATCCTGGTTTTATTTTAGAAGCTTACTTCATTTTATTTTGCACACAGAAACAAAATTATTCAACAAAAACCAAAAACTACCAGGGTCAAAATTATTACCCCCTGAAGAATTTACCTTTTTATTGATCCAAACCACAAACCGCTGTTGTGCAATCATGTGCTTTAACTTTGTAATGCTCACAGCTTGTAATCAATCAATCAGTCAATCAATCAATCAGTCAAGTTAAAACTGGGGTTGTCCTGCACTTTACACTAGAGAATGACACGGGAGTGGATTTTCACTCCTGTCCCATCCCACTCCCACAGAAAAAAATCTAGTCCCGTCCCACTCCTGGTAAAATGGCTCCCACTTCTGTACCGCTCCCAAGGTAGCGGTACAGAAGTTTTGGAAGATCGGTACACGTTTTGCAAGCGGCATACGGCGTGTTAACGCCGTCACACTCGACTCTCGTGAAGCTGAGCAATATTTCCGACTTCCCTGCCATTTCTGTCAGCTTAATAGATAGGTCCTTACTTCTTACTTTGCGTTGCAAATCAGTTTTTAGCACATCAGATTCTACGCCAGTGTTAACTCCTTCCATTGCTGTTCTTCTTCTTTGAATTACGGCGGAGAGCAGCGGCCGGAAGCACTGTTGGCTTCTGGGCCGTGTAGTTCTTTTCACTTCCATTACAGTGTAGGCTTATTGGCAAAAAAACTACAAAATGGCGGCACATGTCATAAATTATATTTTGTCTTATTGATTGGTTCCCGCTCCCGTCTGCTCCCGTTAACTTTTTATCCTGTACTGTCCCAATCACGTGATCAATAGTAAAGCTGACTCCCATCCCGCGGAATCCCAAAAAAATGTCAGTCTCTACTTTACACACAGTATAAAAACTTAAGGATTTGAGCTATTATTTGAGTAAGCATCATGCCAAAAACAAAAGGAAAAAAGAATTGTTGATGCTTACAAAGCAGGAGAAGGGTCTACAAAGTTATCACAGCGTTTCCAAGTGTCCAGAAGTGGAGTGAGAAGTGTCATCAAGAAATTCTGAGAGAGCCACACAGCACAACAAAAAAAAACCAACACGTGGCTTTAATGGATGCTGCTTGTTTACACAGAAGAACCATCACTGGGTCAGGAGTGAATTAATCAGTTATTCCATCTATATAATAATATACAGTATCTGTACTGTATACCATGGCCTATGGGGTCAAGTTTAAAGGTTTACCCAGTTAATTTAGTCTAGGATTAACAGTATATTAGCAGGTACACACATCAACAGCAGTGTGATGCTCGTTTGTGCTTCAGTTAAAAAAAACTGCTGCCTTCAGTTTCACATATCAGGAGACACAGAGGATGAAATCCACCAGTTAGAGTCCTCAGACACCAGAAACCATTAGAATGTTCAATATGTAAATAGAAACTAATAGTGGAGGACTGATTTAATACAATTCCACTTTTGGAAGTTCAAAAAAATAAAGTTGTAATAAGATAATGTTCTTACAGCTGTTTTGCTGTGTGGCGGTGTATTCTAGCATCGACTGCAATTAGAGCTTTGACTTGTTAAATTAATTTGCATTTTATTGTGCCGTATCCAACAATTTCATATCAATACAATTCATTTTAAGATACACATTTTGATACTATTGAATCATCAATGCCTGATCATCTGTGCATTTTGTTAAAAAATTAAGTTGGAATATTTGCATACACTAAAAGATGTTGCGTTTTTGTAACGTTTTCACAAAATCCTGAAAAATTCAAACAATGATAAAGTCTCACTGTTTTCTTGATTAGAGGCTAAAAGCAGCTTAAAAAGGAAAATAAATTACATTAATATCATCACTGGGTTTCAGCGGGTTGAATCTTCGTCTCATTATAACTCTGTAGTGTTCTCTGAGAATTAGCGCACAGAGCACAACAGGATGGAACTGATAGAAATATAATGAAAATAAAAGCTGCAAAAGCATTTTAATATTCAGCTTCGTAATGGAAATAGTCTTTGCAACAGTGTTTTGGCATATGATGAATTCTGGTAGCAGTCTGTTATAACTGGGTTATATTTTGAACTTTTCATCACAATTCTGACAGTTTTGACTCCATCTAAAAGGTATTTTGTTGTTTAACTGGAAATTATAGTCTGCTGTCTCACACTGACCACAAATCACAAGACATGGTTTGTCTTTTTTTAAACTTATATAGAGTTTAACTTTGAAATTTTCACTATTTTATTGTTACGTCCTGCTTACAGATAATCTTGTTACCATAGCAACAAAATCTTTCTCAGTCTCATGTTTGTCATAGCATTGTTCTGAGCTGTAAAGTTATTATTCAGGTCATGTGTAGAATGTGGTGTTTCATATTGTTTCGCAATGAAGAAAAATCCCATCAAATTGTCCTGCTGTGTTGATAGGACTTTTGGCTCAGACTCCATGCATTTCATTGTGGGTCATGTCCATTAAACCAGTGATAACATATATTTAGCAGTGAGTATGCAAGAGCTATCATATCAAAATCCAAACTAGAGACATATAGCAAGTTAACAATACCAAAAAGAATTAGTCACCTCGGGTGGTACCGATATCTGAAATTTTGGGTCCTGACCCAAAGACTAATAGTTTCACATGCTGTGAATCATAAAGATAGATGGATGATGGATGGATGATGGATGGTGGATGGATGGATGGATGGATGGATGGATGATGGATGATTGATGGATGATGGATGGTGGATGGATGGATGGATGGATGGATGATGGATGGGTGATGGATGATGGATGATGGATGGATAATGGATGGATGGATGGGTGATGGATGGGTGATGGATGGATGATGGATGGATGGATGGATGATGGATGGATGATGGATGGTTGATGGATGGATGGATGATGGATGGGTGATGGAAGGGTGATGGATGGATGATGGATGGATGGATGATGGATGGATGATGGATGGATAGATGATGGATGATGATGGATGATGGATGGAGGATGGATGATGGATGATGAATGGATGATGGATGGATGATGGATGTATGGATGATGGATGATGGATGGATGATGGATGGATGATGATGATGATGGATGGATGATGGATGATGATGGATGATGGATAGATGATGGATGGATGGATAGATGATGGATGGATGGATGGATGGATAGATGATGGATGGATGGATGGGTGGATGGGTGGATGGATGGGTGGATGGATGGATGATGGATGGATGGATGGATGATAGATGATGGATGGATGGATGATGGATGGATGATGGATGTATGGATGATGGATGGATGATGGATGGATGATGGTGATGATGGATGGATGATGGATGATGATGGATGATGGATGGATGGATGAATGAATGATTGATCATGGGTGGATGATGGATGGATGCATGATGGATGGATGGATGGATGGATGGATAGATGATGGATGGATGGATAGATGATGGATGGGTGGATGGGTGGATGGGTGGATGGATGGGTGGATGGATGGATGATGGATGGATGGATGGATGATAGATGATGGATGGATGGATGATGGATGGATGGATGGATGATGAATGGATGATGGATGGATGATGGATGGATGGATGATGGATGATGGATGGATGATGGATGGATGATGGTGATGATGGATGGATGATGGATGATGATGGATGATGGATGGATGGATGAATGAATGATTGATCATGGGTGGATGATGGATGGATGCATGATGGATGGATGGATGGATGGATGGATGGATGGATGGATGGAATGGATGAAGGTGAACTAACCCTGAGGAGGTTTGCTGGAAATGTTTGCTGCTGGTTTTCCATCGATTCATGCTTTCTGTTGTGTGGCGTTGGATTGGTTCCAACAGGAAGGTTGTAAGTTTGAATCTGCTGATTGGCTGCTCTGCTTACCTGAACGGGTTTCCACCCATGACAGGTGAGGTGTACCTGTAAGGGTAATACCTGATGGATTCAGCTGTTGTTCACCACAAACCTGATTTCTACATAAAAAATAGAAGTTACTTTCTGCAGGAAATGACCAAACATTAATGACAAGCTGGACACACTTTCAAAATAAAAGTCAGCAGCAGTGGATTGGGACAGTTTTGCCCTCAGCACTGCCTGACAGGGTTCACCGGCCTGATGAAGCGTCATCACTTTTATAAACAGAACAATGAAATGACAAATGTATAATTAAAGAGTGGATTCATTCACCAAATAAAATGTTTAAATAAAAAAGGTCTGCTTGGTTTTAAAAGAAGAACAATAAATGCTGATTTCTGGTTTCATGTATTTATATAGTGTAGCAAAAAAAGCTTCAGGAAGCTTTATAAAGACAGAAACTAAATGAATGGAGGCATAACAATAAAAAAAGAACTGATAAGAACAGGCTTGAGTGAAGTCACTGTTATTTATTCAGAGTATTAAAGCAGGAAAATGAAGCTTCTATTGAGGTTCACATCCTGCAGAGTCATGATGTCAAACTACCTGAATAATTGACATTTTAATGCTCACATAAAATAAAACATCTCGACTAGACTATAATCATATTAAGGCTCAGCCCCTGAAGCTTTAATTATGGAGATTTACTGGCTGATTTAAATATTAAAAGTCCTTTTATTCTTATTGATAAATAAACATAAATAACTGTGGTTTACCACAAACACAGATGAACAATAATGAAGCAGATTCACTCTGAACACTCGGTTGGTTTATTCCTGAGATTCATCAGATTGTGGTGAAATGTCTTTATTTCTGAGGTAAATAATGTTCTTCTGCTTCTCTTCTTACTCTCATGATGTTTTACTCCGTTTATTAAACCTTACTTGATCATTTATTCAGCGGAGCAGCTCCTCCTCCTGTCAGTCAGCGCTCAGGGATCCCCCCCCTCGTCAACCCAGTACTGCTTCTGATTGGACGGAGGACGGCACTGCGCTCTGATTGGCTGCTGTGTGTGCTCGTGCTGTGTGAGTGTTCGGGGGGCGGGGCTGAGCGCGAGGACGGTGTCTGTGTTTTAAAATGGCTGAAAAATGAAAAGAAAGTGAAGAAAAACGAACAAACTGCAACCTTCTTGATGGATCAGCCCGAAACCAGCCGAACAGGGTCGAAACCAGCCGAATAGGGCCGGACAGGCCCGAACTGAACCAAACCTGAGCGGCTGTATCTCTGCGCGTCCAGTGAAGAGCAGCAGGTGAGATTTTAAACTGCGCCACAGCTGCTGCACGGAGCAGCTTCATTAGTAACCAGCTTAACTAATACCAGTACATATAATAACCAGTTTGACTGACCAATTTAGCTAGTAACCAGTTTAACTAAAACCAGTGTATATAATAACCAGTTTAACTAACCAATTTAGCTAGTAACCGGTTTAACTAACCAGTGTAAATAACCAGCAGGTTTAAATGATCAGCTTTCAGACACTAACATCAAATTTCTTTTTAAAACTGAAGCTAATAATCATTAATCAGACTTACTGATCAGTTATTGATCAGCTGCAGTTCCACTGCTGAACCAGCTGCTGTTATTGAAGAAGTATTAGTTGTTGTTCCCTCCTGCACAGGTAGACGGACAGGTGACACCTGGACAGGTGAGCTACCAGTAAGTCACTGCTCTGTTGTTTATCTGTTTATTTATGGAAAACCCTGTCATGAGTGTTCACAACCTGAAGCCGTGTGTCCACTGTATGTGATTTTCCCACACGGCAACGCATCACATGTGAACATCACACGGCCAGCAGGCGGTCACTAGTGGACCACAGCATGGTCACATGACAGCAACAGCAGGTCACTACGTGGTCACATGACCGAGCTTTTGGGGAATCTCTGCACGCCGCATCTAATTTACATAAAGTAGAAGTCCAGTCTACTTTATGCAAATGAGCTGCAGGTAAACACACCGGATCACAGATGGAAACGCACCACAACCGGACCAGAATGCCACATGTGGGGTGTTTCCAGCTGTGATCCGGTGTGTTTACCTGCAGCTCATTTACATAGACTGGACTCCAGCATGCAGAGATTCCACACATCCTGAAACTGTCCTCAAACATCTAAACTAACCATCAGTGAAATAAAACCAGGACACATTCAGCTGCTGCAGCTTATTTCTCTCCTCAAATGATTTCAGAAACACTTTTCCCTGAAGTGTTTTTGTAATAATAGACAAAGTTTGCAGCCGAGCCGCCATGTTGGTCCGGTTTGAAATCCAGGAGCAGACCAGCGCCCGAGTCGATGCGTTTGTCCAATCAGGGGAGGAAAGCAGCTTAAAGAAGGTGTTGAACACAGTTCACTGTGGAGGAGAAGCTTCTAACAGCTGGATCTGAGCACACATGGTAACCATCAGTGTTTTAGAAATAAAAGGGAAAGTTTGTGGTCCAGCCGCTGTGTTTATCAGACTCATCTGCTGGACTGTCAGCTGAAAGCTCGGTCATGTGACCACGCTGTGGTCCACTAGTGACCGCCCACCGGCCGTTACATGTTCAGGTGCGGTACGTTGCCGTGCATGAAAAGCAAACATAGTGGACACGCGGCTTCAAAACTGGCTCATAATTATCTTTATAAATATTTCAACAGGTCACTTCCAGGATTTCTCCTATGTTTCAGTGTTAAAGTTCAGTCTGTGTGATGATAAACGACAGACTGCTGCTGTTGTTGTGTTGACTGTGAAGCTGTGTGTCCACTAGATATGTTTATCATCATGTAAATATGCTGCATGCTGGTCTGGTAGTGGTGATTCTCCCTGCTGCTCATTTACATAAAGTAGACTAAACTATTCTACTTTATGTAAATTAGATGCAGCCTCTGGAGATCCCACGCATCACCAAACTGTCCTCAGACATCTGAACTGGAACTTAAAGCAGGACAGATTCAGCTGCAGATTATTTCTTTCCTCAGATGATTTCAGAAACATTTTGAACTGAAGTGTTTTCAAAATAGAAGAGACAACTTTTAACTCAATTACCATGTTGGTCTGACTCATGTGCTGGACTGAAGCTGAAAGCACTGTGACCTCTAGTTACCTGTAGTGACCTCTACTTACCTGTAGTGACCTCTAATGACCTGTAGTGACCTCTAATGACCTGTAGTGACCTCTACTTACCTGTAGTGACCTCTACTTACCTGTAGTGACCGCTACTTACCTGTAGTGTCCTCTACTTACCTGTAGTGACCTCTACTTACCTGTAGTGACCTCTAATGACCTGTAGTGACCTCTACTTACCTGTAGTGTCCTCTACTTACCTGTAGTGACCTCTACTTACCTGTAGTGACCGCTACTTACCTGTAGTGTCCTCTAATGACCTGTAGTGTCCTCTAATGACCTGTAGTGACCTCTAATGACCTGTAGTGTCCTCTAATGACCTGTAGTGACCTCTAATGACCTGTAGTGTCCTCTACTTACCTGTAGTGTCCTCTAATGACCTGTAGTGACCTCTAATGACCTGTAGTGTCCTCTAATGACCTGTAGTGACCTCTAATGACCTGTAGTGTCCTCTACTTACCTGTAGTGTCCTCTACTTACCTGTAGTGACCTCTAATGACCTGTAGTGACCTCTACTTACCTGTAGTGACCTCTAATGACCTGTAGTGACCTCTAATGACCTGTAGTGTCCTCTACTTACCTGTAGTGACCTCTAATGACCTGTAGTGTCCTCTACTTACCTGTAGTGACCTCTAATGACCTGTAGTGTCCTCTACTTACCTGTAGTGACCTCTAATGACCTGTAGTGACCTCTACTTACCTGTAGTGTCCTCTACTTACCTGTAGTGACCTCTACTTACCTGTAGTGTCCTCTACTTACCTGTAGTGACCTCTACTTACCTGTAGTGACCTCTACTTACCTGTAGTGTCCTCTACTTACCTGTAGTGTCCTCTACTTACCTGTAGTGACCTCTACTTACCTGTAGTGACCGCTACTTACCTGTAGTGTCCTCTAATGACCTGTAGTGTCCTCTAATGACCTGTAGTGACCTCTAATGACCTGTAGTGTCCTCTACTTACCTGTAGTGACCTCTAATGACCTGTAGTGACCTCTAATGACCTGTAGTGACCTCTACTTACCTGTAGTGACCTCTAATGACCTGTAGTGTCCTCTACTTACCTGTAGTGACCTCCACTGACCTGTAGTGACCTCTAATGACCTCTAGTGTCCTCTACTGACCTGTAGTGTCCTCTACTTACCTGTAGTGACCTCTACTTACCTGTAGTGACCTCTAATGACCTGTAGTGACCTCTAATGACCTGTAGTGTCCTCTACTTACCTGTAGTGTCCTCTACTTACCTGTAGTGACCTCTAATGACCTGTAGTGACCTCTAATGACCTGTAGTGTCCTCTACTGACCTGTAGTGTCCTCTACTTACCTGTAGTGACCTCTAATGACCTGTAGTGACCTCTAATGACCTGTAGTGTCCTCTAATGACCTGTAGTGACCTCTAATGACCTGTAGTGACCTCTAATGACCTGTAGTGACCTCTAATGACCTGTAGTGACCTCTAATGATCTCTAGTGTCCTCTACTTACCTGTAGTGACCTCTAATGACCTGTAGTGTCCTCTACTTACCTGTAGTGACCGCTACTTACCTGTAGTGTCCTCTACTTACCTGTAGTGACCTCTACTTACCTGTAGTGACCTCTAATGACCTGTAGTGACCTCTACTTACCTGTAGTGTCCTCTACTTACCTGTAGTGACCTCTACTTACCTGTAGTGACCGCTACTTACCTGTAGTGTCCTCTAATGACCTGTAGTGTCCTCTAATGACCTGTAGTGACCTCTAATGACCTGTAGTGTCCTCTAATGACCTGTAGTGACCTCTAATGACCTGTAGTGTCCTCTACTTACCTGTAGTGTCCTCTAATGACCTGTAGTGACCTCTAATGACCTGTAGTGTCCTCTAATGACCTGTAGTGACCTCTAATGACCTGTAGTGTCCTCTACTTACCTGTAGTGTCCTCTACTTACCTGTAGTGACCTCTAATGACCTGTAGTGACCTCTACTTACCTGTAGTGACCTCTAATGACCTGTAGTGACCTCTAATGACCTGTAGTGTCCTCTACTTACCTGTAGTGACCTCTAATGACCTGTAGTGTCCTCTACTTACCTGTAGTGACCTCTAATGACCTGTAGTGTCCTCTACTTACCTGTAGTGACCTCTAATGACCTGTAGTGACCTCTACTTACCTGTAGTGTCCTCTACTTACCTGTAGTGACCTCTACTTACCTGTAGTGTCCTCTACTTACCTGTAGTGACCTCTACTTACCTGTAGTGACCTCTACTTACCTGTAGTGTCCTCTACTTACCTGTAGTGTCCTCTACTTACCTGTAGTGACCTCTACTTACCTGTAGTGACCGCTACTTACCTGTAGTGTCCTCTAATGACCTGTAGTGTCCTCTAATGACCTGTAGTGACCTCTAATGACCTGTAGTGTCCTCTACTTACCTGTAGTGACCTCTAATGACCTGTAGTGACCTCTAATGACCTGTAGTGACCTCTACTTACCTGTAGTGACCTCTAATGACCTGTAGTGTCCTCTACTTACCTGTAGTGACCTCCACTGACCTGTAGTGACCTCTAATGACCTCTAGTGTCCTCTACTGACCTGTAGTGTCCTCTACTTACCTGTAGTGACCTCTACTTACCTGTAGTGACCTCTAATGACCTGTAGTGACCTCTAATGACCTGTAGTGTCCTCTACTTACCTGTAGTGTCCTCTACTTACCTGTAGTGACCTCTAATGACCTGTAGTGACCTCTAATGACCTGTAGTGTCCTCTACTGACCTGTAGTGTCCTCTACTTACCTGTAGTGACCTCTAATGACCTGTAGTGACCTCTAATGACCTGTAGTGTCCTCTAATGACCTGTAGTGACCTCTAATGACCTGTAGTGACCTCTAATGACCTGTAGTGACCTCTAATGACCTGTAGTGACCTCTACTTACCTGTAGTGACCTCTAATGACCTGTAGTGTCCTCTACTTACCTGTAGTGACCTCTAATGACCTGTAGTGTCCTCTACTTACCTGTAGTGTCCTCTACTTACCTGTAGTGACCTCTAATGACCTGTAGTGTCCTCTACTTACCTGTAGTGTCCTCTACTTACCTGTAGTGACCTCTACTTACCTGTAGTGACCTCTAATGACCTGTAGTGACCTCTAATGACCTGTAGTGTCCTCTACTTACCTGTAGTGTCCTCTACTTACCTGTAGTGACCTCTAATGACCTGTAGTGACCTCTAATGACCTGTAGTGTCCTCTAATGACCTGTAGTGTCCTCTAATGACCTGTAGTGTCCTCTACTTACCTGTAGTGTCCTCTACTTACCTGTAGTGACCTCTAATGACCTGTAGTGTCCTCTAATGACCTGTAGTGACCTCTAATGACCTGTAGTGACCTCTAATGACCTGTAGTGACCTCTAATGACCTGTAGTGACCTCTAATGACCTCTAGTGTCCTCTACTTACCTGTAGTGACCTCTACTTACCTGTAGTGACCTCTAATGACCTGTAGTGTCCTCTAATGACCTGTAGTGACCTCTAATGACCTGTAGTGTCCTCTACTTACCTGTAGTGACCTCTAATGACCTGTAGTGTCCTCTACTTACCTGTAGTGTCCTCTACTTACCTGTAGTGACCTCTAATGACCTGTAGTGTCCTCTACTTACCTGTAGTGACCTCTAATGACCTGTAGTGACCTCTAATGACCTGTAGTGTCCTCTACTTACCTGTAGTGACCTCTAATGACCTGTAGTGTCCTCTACTGACCTGTAGTGTCCTCTACTTACCTGTAGTGACCTCTAATAACCTGTAGTGTCCTCTACTTACCTGTAGTGACCTCTAATGACCTGTAGTGTCCTCTACTTACCTGTAGTGACCTCTACTTACCTGTAGTGTCCTCTACTTACCTGTAGTGTCCTCTACTTACCTGTAGTGACCTCTAATGACCTGTAGTGTCCTCTACTTACCTGTAGTGTCCTCTACTTACCTGTAGTGACCTCTAATGACCTGTAGTGACCTCTAATGACCTCTAGTGTCCTCTACTTACCTGTAGTGACCTCTAATGACCTGTAGTGTCCTCTACTTACCTGTAGTGACCTCTAATGACCTGTAGTGTCCTCTAATGACCTCTAGTGTCCTCTACTTACCTGTAGTGACCTCTAATGACCTGTAGTGTCCTCTACTTACCTGTAGTGACCTCTACTTACCTGTAGTGACCTCTAATGACCTGTAGTGACCTCTAATGACCTCTAGTGTCCTCTACTTACCTGTAGTGACCTCTAATGACCTGGAGTGTCCTCTACTTACCTGTAGTGACCTCTACTTACCTGTAGTGACCTCTAATGACCTGTAGTGTCCTCTAATGACCTGTAGTGACCTCTAATGACCTGTAGTGTCCTCTACTTACCTGTAGTGACCTCTAATGACCTGTAGTGTCCTCTACTTACCTGTAGTGTCCTCTACTTACCTGTAGTGACCTCTAATGACCTGTAGTGTCCTCTAATGACCTGTAGTGTCCTCTACTTACCTGTAGTGTCCTCTACTTACCTGTAGTGACCTCTAATGACCTGTAGTGTCCTCTACTTACCTGTAGTGACCTCTAATGACCTGTAGTGTCCTCTACTTACCTGTAGTGTCCTCTACTTACCTGTAGTGACCTCTACTTACCTGTAGTGACCTCTACTTACCTGTAGTGACCTATGATGACCTGTAGTCACCTCCCATGCGTGTGGTTTTTAGAAGCGGTGTGTTTACATGCAGGATAAACACATCCATTGAACATGTGGCTCCACTGTGTTTTATTGGAACTTTGATTCGTAACGTTTCCTTGCGATGATGTCGCTGCTACAGTCCTGCAGTGAAGGTCGGTGTCTTGAAGAACGACAGAGTAATGAACTAACCTGTGATGTTCCAGCAGCTGATAACAGGAAGTTCATGAAGAACCCGCTCTTCGTTCTCAGGGACTCCATCTCCCATGATGCCCGTGGACGTGGCGGTGAGGTTCTGTCTGTCCAGCTCTCCTCCTCTGTGCCTCTTCCTCAGTAACCATGACAATCGCTGCTCGCCATCAGCCGCCATGCTGCGACCCTGCCTGTGCTGTGAACGCGTTGCCAAGGTAACCACGTCCTCATCATCAGCGGCAGAAAGCGGCCAGGTGAGGAGGAAGAAGAAGAGCGTGGTGTTCGCAGACTCTCAGGGTCTGGCGTTAACTGCCGTGCACGTGTTCCACGAGGACGAGGACGAAGACGAGCTGCAGTTCCACCTGACAGAGATAGAGGGCGCTGCCGACGACATTCACCTGGGGGAAGGTACAGGTGGGTCCTTCATTAATCATCAGCAATAATTTGCTTTATTCATGCAGCGAGGAAGATCCACATTCAGACGAGATGAATCTTCACCTCAGTGAGCAGCTGCTGTTTACAGTTTATTAAAACACCGTTACCAGGGCTGTAACGGTAAAATATAAACAGTTAACCAGCTGTAACAGTTATATATAAACAGTTAACCAGCTATAACAGTAAAATATTAACAATTAACCAGCTGTAACGGTTCTATATGAACACAGTTAACCAGCTGTAACGGTTGGATATAAACACAGTTAAGCAGGTGTAACGGTTGTATATAAACACAGTTAACCAGCTGTAACGGTTGTATATGAACACAGTTAACCAGCTTTAACGGTTGTATATAAACACAGTTAAGCAGCTGTAACGGTTGTATATAAACACAGTTAACCTGCTGTAACGGTTGTATATGAACACAGTTAACCAGCTGTAACGGTTGTATATGAACACAGTTAACCAGCTGTAATGGTTGTATATGAACACAGTTAACCAGCTGTAATGGTTGTATATGAACACAGTTAACCAGCTGTAACGGTTGTATATAAACACAGTTAACCAGCTGTAACGGTTGTATATGAACACAGTTAACCAGCTGTAACGGTTATATATAAACACAGTTAAGCAGGTGTAACGGTTGTATATGAACACAGTTAACCAGCTGTAACGGTTGTATATGAACACAGTTAACCAGCTGTAACGGTTGTATATGAACACAGTTAACCAGCTGTAACGGTTATATAAAAACACAGTTAACCAGCTGTAACGGTTGTATTTAAACACAGTTAAGCAGGTGTAACGGTTATATATAAACACAGTTAACCAGCTGTAACGGTTGTATATAAACACAGTTAATCAGCTGTAACGGTTGTATATAAACACAGTTAACCAGCTGTAACGGTTGTATATAAACACAGTTAACCAGCTGTAACGGTTGTATATAAACAAGTTAACCAGCTGTAACGGTTGTATATAAACACAGTTAAGCAGGTGTAACGGTTATATATAAACAGTTAACCAACTGTAACGGTTATATATAAACAGTTAACCAGCTGTAACGGTTATATAAAAACACAGTTAACCAGCTGTAACGGTTGTATATAAACACAGTTAACCAGCTGTAACGGTTGTATATGAACACAGTTAACCAGCTGTAACGGTTATATAAAAACACAGTTAAGCAGGTGTAACGGTTGTATATGAACACAGTTAACCAGCTGTAACGGTTGTATATGAACACAGTTAACCAGCTGTAACGGTTATATAAAAACACAGTTAAGCAGGTGTAACGGTTGTATATGAACACAGTTAACCAGCTGTAACGGTTGTATATAAACACAGTTAATCAGCTGTAACGGTTGTATATAAACACAGTTAACCAGCTGTAACGGTTGTATATAAACACAGTTAACCAGCTGTAACGGTTGTATATAAACACAGTTAACCAGCTGTAACGGTTGTATATAAACACAGTTAACCAGCTGTAACGGTTGTATATAAACACAGTTAAGCAGGTGTAACGGTTATATATAAACAGTTAACCAGCTGTAACGGTTATATAAAAACAGTTAACCAGCTGTAACGGTTATATAAAAACACAGTTAACCAGCTGTAACGGTTGTATAAAAACACAGTTAACCAGCTGTAACGGTTGTATATAAACACAGTTAACCAGGTGTAACGGTTATATATGAACACAGTTAACCAGCTGTAACGGTTGTATATAAACACAGTTAACCAGCTGTAACGGTTGTATATAAACACAGTTAAGCAGGTGTAACGGTTATATATAAACAGTTAACCAGCTGTAACGGTTGTATATAAACAGTTAACCAGCTGTAACGGTTATATAAAAACACAGTTAACCAGCTGTAACGGTTATATAAAAACACAGTTAACCAGCTGTAACGGTTATATATAAACACAGTTAAGCAGGTGTAACGGTTATATATAAACACAGTTAAGCAGGTGTAACGGTTGTATATAAACACAGTTAACCAGCTGTAACGGTTGTATATAAACACAGTTAAGCAGGTGTAACGGTTATATATAAACAGTTAACCAGCTGTAACGGTTATATATAAACAGTTAACCAGCTGTAACGGTTATATAAAAACAGTTAACCAGCTGTAACGGTTGTATATAAACACAGTTAACCAGCTGTAACGGTTATATATAAACACAGTTAAGCAGGTGTAACGGTTATATATGAACACAGTTAACCAGCTGTAACGGTTGTATATGAACACAGTTAACCAGCTGTAACGGATATATAAAAACACAGTTAAGCAGGTGTAACGGTTATATATTAACCCAGTTAACCAGCTGTAACGGTTGTATATGAACACAGTTAAGCAGGTGTAACGGTTGTATATGAACACAGTTAACCAGCTGTAACGGTTATATAAAAACACAGTTAAGCAGGTGTAACGGTTATATATGAACACAGTTAACCAGCTGTAACGGTTATATATAAACACAGTTAAGCAGGTGTAACGGTTGTATATGAACACAGTTAACCAGGTGTAACGGTTGTATATGAACACAGTTAACCAGCTGTAACGGTTGTATATGAACACAGTTAAGCAGGTGTAACGGTTGTATATGAACACAGTTAACCAGCTGTAACGGTTGTATATAAACACAGTTAAGCAGGTGTAACAGTTATATATAAACAGTTAACCAACTGTAACGGTTATATAAACACAGTTAACCAGCTGTAACGGTTGTATATAAACACAGTTAAGCAGGTGTAACGGTTATATATAAACAGTTAACCAGCTGTAACGGTTATATAAAAACACAGTTAAGCAGGTGTAACCGTTATATAAAAACACAGTTAAGCAGGTGTAACGGTTGTATTTAAACACAGTTAAGCAGGTGTAACGGTTATATATAAACACAGTTAACCAGCTGTAACGGTTGTATATAAACACAGTTAATCAGCTGTAACGGTTGTATATAAACACAGTTAACCAGCTGTAACGGTTGTATATAAACACAGTTAACCAGCTGTAACGGTTGTATATAAACACAGTTAACCAGCTGTAACGGTTGTATTTAAACACAGTTAAGCAGGTGTAACGGTTATATATAAACAGTTAACCAACTGTAACGGTTATATATAAACAGTTAACCAGCTGTAACGGTTATATAAACACAGTTAACCAGCTGTAACGGTTCTATATAAACACAGTTAACCAGCCGTCGCGACATTCAAATACTGATTTTATAAATCAGCTAATTAAAAGCTGTGCCTGCTGAGGATTCACACATATTTTCAGTAGAAAGGCTCATTCACCTGTCAGTCACACACAGAGAGTCTTCTTCCTGAAGGGGCGGGGCCAGCAGCAGCTCATTTCAAGCTACATAAACAGAATAAAAGCAGGATTATAGACTGAAGCACTGACAGACTTTAGTGGAACCTTTAAGCTCGTGAACGTTCTGTAACAGAACAGGAAACGTTCTACATTCGTCATCATTTCATGAAGTGAATAAATAAGTTGCTCAGACCTGTAAAACTAACATGATGTCATGCTTTCCTCACATTTTAAAGACTCTACAGTGTCATGTTCAGGTGAAATAGCAGCAGAATAAATGTAGACCTGATCTGGGTTCTGTTTCCTGACTGTTCTGAGCTACAATCCTCTGGAAGTTCCTCTGGATCTTCACCAACAGTCCTTCTCCTGTGTGTTTCCGGTCAACATGAAGCTGTTCTGGTCTGATCAAGTTTGCAGCTTAAACTGTCAATCGTGTTTGAGGTTTATTTCTTCCTCCTTTAATCTTCCTCCTGTTACCCTCCAGACTCGACAGACGGTGGTTCTGTTCTGGTTCTGGACTTCACTCCGCCAGCTGAAGACTACCTGGACCTGAGGAACCGGCTCAAAGCGCAGCAGGTGTGTCTGGAGACGTGTTCTGTTCAGGACCGGCTGCTGTCTGGTTCCGTCCAGGTGCGTAACATCTGCTTTGAGAAGAGCGTGTTAGTTCGGATCACCTTCGACTCGTGGCGCTCCTTCCAGGACGTGGGCTGCCGGTACCTGAACAATGTCTACGGCGGCTCCAACACCGACACTTTCTCCTTCTCCGTCTCGGTGCCGGATCTGCTGGAGCCCTGCAGCCGGGTGGAGTTCTGCATCCGGTACCAGACCCGGGAGCAGACGTTCTGGGACAACAACCTGGGGAACAACTACCGCCTGGTGCTGTCAGGTCCCAGCCGGAGCGCTGAGAGTCCAGCGGGGAAGCAGAACCAACGGGCAGGGACCAGGGAGCAGATGGAGTTTGACCCGTTTGGAAGCCCACGGACCTCAGTGGGGATCTTTCCTGAATGGCAGAGCTGGGGGCAGATAGATGGGAGCGCCCCCTACTGGTGACACCTGCTTTTAATGACTTTTACACTCCACCAGCACTGAAGCCATCTTATTCTGGGAAGCATCAAGAACCCACCGAGCACCGCTTCACTGCAGTCACTTTACCTGAACACGGAACAGACAGATGTTGACCTCTGGGTGGACTGGAGGCAAACAGGAAGTCTCGATCAGGGATGTCCCGGTCTGATCCCAATGTAGTAGTAGAGGGTACATGTAGTACTAGAGGGTAGGATGTACTGCAGTAAACCTGTTTTCTATGAAGGTATTTCAGGTGCAAAATGTTTGAGCACCTGTACCATCAAATTTGTAGTTGTGTACATTGAATTTGTATCAGCAAGTCTGATTTCCCACACTCTGAGTCGTGTACTTGGAAAATAAATTCTTGTATGTGTCGGTTTTTTTCTTCCCACAAATAAAACACAAAAATACACATTCATAAAATCACATTCACAGGTGCACAAATCCTTCTCTACAAGTCACATATTTCAACACTGACACGCTCACATTTTGCATCTATTGTTGCAGCACACTAAGTGCAAAACATACTTGTGCACCTGTATTGTACGAAGTGAGAATTTGAATATGTGCAAATCTGAATGTGAACTTGTGCAATAAGTATGTGAAATAATTTACCATGAAAATAGCTGTGCCCTTTAACACACAAACACACATTGCTACTTACAACCACTCGAATCCTCCCCACGAGTCACACATTCTCTGTTTTCTACAGGTGCAAATCAGAAATCGTACTTCCGGTCCCGCTGAGATAGTTGGTACAAAACGATCCGATCTGTGTATAAATTCTATGTTCTGAGATTGACAGACTTTTCGACCAGTCAGAGAGACGCTTTGCCCGCCCAGCCAATCAGAGGTTTTTATTCCGTCCGACTTCCGGCTGTGGAATTTCACGGTGGAGAGAGTGTCGGCTTTGATTTCAATATACTAAGAGGAATGGATTAGTTCAGGGATGTGATTTTTCCGTGGATTCGCGGAATTCCGCTTTTTTTCAGGGATGGGAATTTACCGCGGATCCGCGGATTTCATTTATTTGAACGCTGATTTCACAAGTTTGAACACTTTATTGTCGCTGATACTCCCGCGCAATGGTAACGACGTGAACGATAGCTTGTTAACGACGATTGTAAACGGCCCAGCGATTGGAAGTCGCTGCGCCGCCGCCGCAACACCCCCCCCCCCCACCCCCCGTCAACAACTTTCCGCTAAAATCAGAACTTGCTGATCCCATCCATGTAAGTTATTTGAGTCATTGGGAAATGCGCATTATAGAGATTAGAGCAGACCAGCCGTCCAAAACAAGAACTCCCTACACTCTATCGTGAAATTCCACACCCGGAACTCGGTAAAGCGACCTCGGACGGAATAAAAGCCTCTGATTGGCTGGGCGGGCAAAGCGTCTCTCTGACTGGCCGAAAAGTCTGTCAATCTCAGAGCATAGAATTTATACACAGATCGGATCGTTTTGTAGTTTTGCACCAAATATCTCAGCGGGACCGGAAGTACGATTTCTGATTTGCACCTGTAGAAAACAGAGAATGTGTGACTCATGGGGAGGATTATAGTGGTTGTAAGTAGCAATGTGTGTTCATGTGTTAGAGGACAGATATTTTCATGGTAAATTATTTCACATACTTACTGCACAAGTTCACATTCAGATTTGCACATATTCAAATTCTCACTTCAGCTTCACTTCGTACAATACAGGTGCACAAGTATGTTTGCACTTAGTGTGCTGCAACAATAGGTGCAAAATGTGAGCGTGTCAGTGTTGAAATATGCGACTTGTAGAGAAGGATTTGTGCACCTGTAAATGTGATTTGTGCACCTGGAATTACGATTTTGTGAATGTGTATTTTTGTGTTGTATTTGTGGGAAGAAAAAAAACGACACAAGAAATTATTTTCCAAGTACACAACTCAGAGTGTGGGAAATCATGTTTGCTGATACAAATTCAATGTACACAACTACAAATTTGATGTTGCAGGTGCTCAAACATTTTGCACCTGAAATACCTCCATAGATTTCTCTCCATAATGTCATAGATGTAGATCAGCTGTAGTTCCTGGTTGTTCCACCAGGTGGAGCCTCTTCCTGTTTAATCCTGTAGAGGCCAGAGGAAGCCTCACTCAGACTAAGTTAAAATAAACTTTTTTCATCCCACAATGGGGGAAGTTTACTGTTACAGCAGCTCCAAAAGAGAGAAAATAGTTTAAGGACAGTACAGGATAAATAAAACACACAGTGCAAAAACACAGAGAACATTATACACACAGAAGATTTTTTTTTGAGAAGACTGTTTACATGAGGTTGAAAAATAACAGTTATTGCACATAAGTGAGGGAGAAAAGTGCAGCAGTGACAGAGGTAGACCGGTTTATAATGCAGCATTGTACAGTCTGACTGATGTTGGGAAAAATTCCTTCTTACACTTAGGGTGGACCAGTCTGTTGCTGAAGGAGCTTTTTAAGGAGTTCAGTCTGATGTAGAGGGTGGGAGGAGTTTATCCAGAGCCCTCCTCTCTCCACCACCTCCATGGAGTCCAGGATCAGACTGAGCTGATCTTTTTATTACTCTGAGTCGGTTCTTATCAGGCTCAGAGCACCCCCCTCCCCAGCACACCACTGCATAGAAAGGATGTCCCAACAGTGTCACAAAGGTCCTCAGCAGTGGTCTGCTCACACCAAATGATGAGTCTCCTCAGCAGGTATAAACAACACGGATCCTTCTTATACAGAGAGTCAGTGTGATCTGTCCAGTCCAGTTTGTTATTTAAGTGAACACCAGGTACTTGTAGGTCCTCACTCTCTCAGTGTCAAGTCTCTGGATGTTCAGCGGTGGAGTGTCTGAGGGTTTCCTGTGGAAATCGATCACCATCTCCTTTGTCTTGCTGGCGTTCAATTGAAGGTGGTTCTGCTCACACTACAGTTCATGTTAAAGCAGAGAGCAGGTAATGAGGAGTTACTGACCTCCAACCAGAGCTCAGGTGTTCCAGATTAAGTGGATCTCCAGAGTTTCTGGATCTCAGTAGCTGAAGGATCAGACCATACTGAGGAACCAACCAGGAGTCTGTTGATGGAACAGAACCAATGAACAGGGATCAGTCTGTGGTAGTGAGTATTGATAAAGGAAATGATTCCAAATCAGTGTCCTGTCACGAACTGTTGTCTCAGAGCTGACCAGCAGATCGGGTTGAAGTTTAATAGCTTTAATCAGATCAGGACATCCCTCGTCTGAATAAAGAAGCAGCTGTTGTCTGAAGCTCCTCCTCATCATTCAGTGTTTGGATCCTTCAGCTTTCCTCTAAGGGCTTGTTGTTGGGCGTCAGACGTGACCTGGACCTCACGGTTCTGCTGAGGGAACCGACCCTCAGTCAGTCTCAGGGAGAAGATCAGAACCTCCTGCTGTCTATCTGAGACTCTTTGACATATGCAAGAAAGCAGAGTTCCTTTTAGAAATGCAGACGACAATCAGAAGCCAGAGGGCTTCAGAAAGCAGCCACAGGACTGATGGACTTCAGAAGGTCACCTGAAAAGCTTCAAAAGGCACCAGCAGATTTATAAGGGCTTCCTTAAAACCCAAAGATTCAAGGCCTTCCACACCTTCCACAAGATCCATTCTGATCTGGAGAACGTCCTCCAGACTATCAGCTTCTACAGGAATGGTGTCAGAGTGTCTTCAAGGCTTCAGGATGAGCTGAACTGTTCTTCATCTCAGGAGGAAGGAGAAGTTCTCAGCTGGAGCAGCTCCATTCACTTCTTCCTTTTTTATAACCTTTACAGCAGATTCTTCACCAGCAGGACTCTGAGCAGCCTGAAATACTGAGTTTTAAAGATCTGGAATCAGTCTGCCAATCAGGCTTTAAACAGGTGTCAGAACGTTCAGGGGAAGCCTGTTTGCTCACCTGAAGGATCTTCACCATCCAGACTCTGAGAGGGATTAATGTTTCATAGATTCTAATGGTTTGAAAACATGCTGATAGGCAGCAGATGATGGACATGTGGATTATATGTGGGAGATTAGCTGCAGTACCTGGATGCTCCACCAGGTGGAGCCCCTGACTGTTAATGAGGTGGAGCTACAACTGTGTTTGCTGACTGGCATTGTGTTGATGAACTCTGCAGCATCAGACTTATTAAAGGTGTGTGTCTGCTTTAGCGAGCTCCCTGAGGCAGATGCTAACAATGCTAAGCTAGGACTTTGCAGCGCTAACACAGGCTGAGTGTCAGCAGATAATAAAGATAAAATGATTAAAGGCAGAAATACTAACAGGTCTGCTGCTGAGACTGTTAGTTTACTCTCTGAAACACTTGGCTAGTTGTACCAGATGTATGCAGATGTTGTCTGGTCAGTTATTAATATTAACCTTTATTTAACCAGGTTAGTGGTCAGAAACCAGGTGTGCTTAGTGTTGGTGACCTTGGTGTTAGACTGGATGGTTTGTGATGATTTATTTTGGTTGGTTCTGATTTTGAATCATTCTTTATGCATCAGGGGAACATCAGCACGATCACCAACCCTCATACGATCAGTAGATCAATAACCTGATCAGTTCTGCAGCTGATCATTAATCAGTGAAACATTCTGAGGTGTTTGCTGTGAAGTTGGTTCATTTATTTAACTGGACAGAGTCTGGAACACTAGAATTAAACCCTGGATGATAAAACTTGTGTGTAATTGGTTCCTGTGAGTCACAGTCACCTGTTTCTGGGCAGATTATCACAGTTACAGTAGTCATGTGACCACATTTTACTGTTTTAATTCCTGCTAGCTTAAATCACTGTTGCTCCTGTTGTCATGGTAACTGCACTATGCTGACAGGTGAAGATAGCACCTCCTGTTAGCTCCTGTAGCCTCGACTAAGCTAACAAACACTCCTCTGTGTGTGTGTGTGTGTGTGTGTGTGTGTGTGTGTGTGTGTGTGTGTGTGTGTGTGTGTGTGTGTGCGCGTGCGTGTGTGCGTGCATTAAAGCATGTAGCAGGCTAAAGGGATGTTCAGTGCTAAAAGTGAATCTGCAGCTTCGTAACTAAAATATTTTAGATACATAAATGACTGTTGAACATCCAAACGGTCCCTGAAGGCCTCATACTGCGTTCAGGTCACATCACAGTTTATTTCCCCTGTCTTCTGCATTAACAGTTAGCTGTTAGCAGCACGTTATAGTCTGTTAATCCATCACATGTGGATGGTAAACTCCAGGCAGACTGCTGTGACGGGGCAGTTTTTTGGCTAGCTTGTGCTAGCTTGGCAGCATTAGCATGTAAACGTACTGCAGTAGGGCTATGATGTAATGTGCAATGGATTGATGATGTCATAATTCCTGCTGGAGCAGGAAGTGATGTAACCTCCTTTTGTGTGTTTCCTTTTACAATAAAAGTCCAATTTTTGTAAAGTTTGTTTCTGTTTGTTTTTTTGTATTATTCTAATGATTAATGGAGTTAGTAATGTGACTGATCTAAATGTATGAACCAATAAGTCTGATTCTCTGTCCTCCGACACCCACCGAGATGCCTGAATGATCACCTCCATGGTGAAGGCAGGCAGGAGATGGTGCAGCCGTCCATGATTCCTACGTCCAGGTGCTGCCATGCTGTGGTGTACTGAGCTGTTGTTGTGCAGAGCTGAATGTCCTGGAGGTCAGCATGATGAGGGTTGTAAGAGCTGCTGGGACCCTGAAGACGTCGAAGGCTGACCACACGATCACATGAAGGTCTGATCCCTCCTTCCTGGCAACCTGGATCTAGTGCCAGATGATGCTGGTGTGTTCCACACAAGCAGAGAAGCCTGAGATGTCCGTTTTCTGGATGGACATGTTGATCAGCTGGTTTCTTTGCAGGGATCCTGCCAGCCTGTGAGCTGAAGAAGATTCTTCCTTCAACGTTAAGAAGGCTGATCTGGTGGAACTGGACAATGTTCGATGAATCCTTTTCCTTGAGAATAAGGATCTCTCCGGCTCTCCATCAGGCTGTTGGTATCTCCTTCTTTTCCAACACAACTCTCATCAGCTTCCAGAGGAGTTGTAGGACGTCTGGTGTGTTTTTGTAGAGCCTGTATGGAACCCTGTTGGGACCTGGTGTTGAAGCAGCACCTGCTCAATCCACCGGGGTGGGCAGATGCCACGTTGGTGCCCTGGTGGATTGAGTGGGGGGTTGTCGGGTGGAAGCGTCACCTCTCCATGGTATCGGTCATCTGTGCAGGCCTTATGTGTTCATCCAGGGCGGTCTTCCACACTCAGAGACTTTAACTCTTCTCCTTTGTGAACAGGATCTTCACAGATCGAAGGGGTCCTTGTAGGACTATGATCTAGTTTGCTGCTTCCTCCTTCACTTCCTCAGAAGGTTTCTCCTCAATGTGGAAGGTCTCCCCTGGATCTCTGCTGCAGCAGGTTTATGACTTCCTCCTTCATTGTTTCTTCGGCTGCCTCCTCTCCTGGACTATCGATCTATTTCTGTCTGCTGTCTGGATTTGGTGGGAAATAAGAGTAGGTCGCTACCTTCTACTACTAATACTGCAGTACTTCTACTGATGTCCATCCATCCATCCATCCATCCATCCATCCATCCATCCATCCATCCATCCTCTAGCCACCGCTTTATCCTCACTAGGGTCATGGGGGGTGCTGGAGTCTATCCCAGCTGACTCGGGTGAAGGCAGGGGACACCCTGGACAGGTCACCAGTCTGTCACAGGGCTACATATACAGACACACAATCACACTCACATTCACACCTACGGACAATTTAGAGTAACCAATTAACCTCAGCATGTTTTTGGACTGTGGGAGGAAGCCGGAGTACCCGGAGAAAACCCACGCATGCACAGGGAGAACATGCAAACTCCATGCAGAAAGATCCCAGGCCGGGATTTGAACCGGGGATCTTCTTGTTGCAAGGCCAAAGTGCTAACCACTCCACCTCTGTGCAGCCCGCTGTCAGTACATGTACACGTTATTACTGCAGTATTTCTGCTGTCAGTACTATTTATCACCTCCAGTAAAACTTCTTCTCTGGTTTCTGGAGGTCAGCCGTCGTCTCCTGAAGGGTTAGCGTGTCGGAGCACACAAACAGTGTGTTACTGTAGTGTGTGTGTGTGTGTGTGTGTCCAATTATATGTACATACCCAGGGTGGGAGGGTTTTTCTTGTTTCTAACTCAATATTTTTAACATTGTAAAGCACTTTGTGATGCAGTCTTATTGTATGAAAAGTACGATACAAATAAAGTTCGATTGATTGATTTGTTGTGGATTCAGCGGATTTTGTCAAATTTCCATAAGAAATTCTGTAAGTCACTGGAAACTGGAGACTGACCTGCTAGACTTGGTCTAGATCAGGGGTCGGCAACCTTTAACACTCAAAGAGCCATTTTGACCCGTTTCTCACAGAAAAGAAAACACCGGGAGCTGCAAAATCCTTTTGGCATTTAAAATGAAGACAACACTGCATATGTCACTTTTTTACCTCTATGCCCTTGTTAATCAGTCGTGATTAATTAATTACAAAGCCTCTAATTAGATAGATTCATTTTTTAATTGTGTCCTACCCAGGGGTGAAAGTAAGCCGGAATGGTCCGGAACTGCGTTCCAGGAAAAGATCCGGTGGCGTTACGCCGCTCTTCCACCGGTATCTATGGGTACGCCGCCCGGCTGCCTGCTATCGACCGTTCACTCAGCAGTACGTGAGTGCGCATGCGTGTCTACTTCCGTAACACAGCGATTGTTATGGCCAGTAGCAGCCAATAGCAAATCGGTGCGCTTCATTTATTGCACTGGGACATTTTCCACAACTAGTCAATAGACATCAATAAGCGCCGCTTGCACTGGGACGGGGCAAGCAATAAATTACACCTGAAATTCCACACGTTCTTGTGATTGGCTGAAAATCTTTCAACAGGATTTACAATAGTTAGCATCGACGGACATAATGGTAATAGTTCCGGCAAGAATTTAAAACTACTTTCACCCCTGGTCCTTCCACTAATATTTATCTTACTTGGTTAATGTCATTTTTGCTCCTGGACCTCATATGTTACATAATGTTAGCGAGAAATCAATATTTTGCGAATGTCTATTTAACTTGTAAAATCTATTTATCTTAAGCTAATAACTTTTCTCCGGTAAGTCGCTGCCCTATTTTCCAAGACGACACTCCTCTGACTCTCTGACCTGCTGCCTGGATGCTGGACGTGACATCGAGCCGTGCTCTCGTGAGTAACGTCGTATTAACCTGACATATCAAAGAGTAGATACTGAGCAAAGACAGTTATCCGTAGTTTACCTTAGTACTCATGAGTACCCGACACAATGCAGGACTCTGCTGTGAAGGTGGAGACGTGCGGCGGCGGTGTATTTGTGACAATTTTTTTTTAAAAAGAAATTTGAAGGAGCGACAGCTAGGATGTAGGAATGGTGGCCCGCCACTGCTGAATGAATGCAGAGCAAACACTGGGATCCAAAGATCAACAGGACTCCAAATGAATACATGCAGGCCGGTGAGTGTCGGAGACTGACGGCTGGGACGCATATTTTGACAGACAAAAATTAAGACGTTTTATTTTGATGTCACAAGATCACCATAATCTTCAAATTTAGAATTAAATTTTAAAAATTAACAATCTAAAATAAAATACATTTAATTAAATAGCCTGCTGATGATTTATTTTCCAAAGTTACAGAGAGCCGCAACAGAGGGATGAAAGAGCCTCATGCAGCTCCGGAGCTGTGGGTTGCCGACCTCTGGTCTGGATCATCCAGATGTTCAGAGGAACGTGATCTGAAAGCACTAATGTGGTGTAAATATTACATGATCTTAGTATGTTCTGAAGTCTTAGCGTGGTCTGAAAACATGCCTGTGGAACCATGTTGTTGCAGTTTGAGCGTACAGGTCTGCACAGAGCCAGTTCTCAGGGACACACCAAGGTCGTTTCTAAGCTGCTGGAGGCTGGAGCAGACGTCCACCATAGGGACAAGGTACCGTTCTTCATGTCCACACGTAGAACCAGGTCTACAGGGTTTAGAACCAGGTCTACAGGGTTTAGAACCAGGTCTACAGGGTTTAGAACCAGGTCTACAGGGGTTAGAACCAGGTCTACAGGGTTTAGAACCAGGTCTACAGGGCTTAGAACCAGGTCTAAAGGGGTTAGAACCAGGTCTACAGGGCTTAGAACCAGGTCTACAGGGCTTAGAACCAGGTCTACAGGGTTTAGAACCAGGTCTACAGGGCTTAGAACCAGGTCTAAAGGGGTTAGAACCAGGTCTACAGGGCTTAGAACCAGGTCTACAGGGCTTAGAACCAGGTCTAAAGGGGTTAGAACCAGGTCTACAGGGTTTAGAACCAGGTCTACAGGGGTTAGAACCAGGTCTACAGGGTTTAGAACCAGGTCTACAGGGCTTAGAACCAGGTCTACAGGGCTTAGAACCAGGTCTAAAGGGGTTAGAACCAGGTCTACAGGGGTTAGAACCAGGTCTAAAGGGGTTAGAACCAGGTCTACAGGGCTTAGAACCAGGTCTACAGGGTTTAGAACCAGGTCTAAAGGGGTTAGAACCAGGTCTACAGGGGTTAGAACCAGGTCTAAAGGGGTTAGAACCAGGTCTACATGGCTTAGAACCAGGTCTACAGGGTTTAGAACCAGGTCTACAGGGCTTAGAACCAGGTCTAAAGGGGTTAGAACCAGGTCTACAGGGTTTAGAACCAGGTCTACAGGGTTTAGAACCAGGTCTAAAGGGGTTAGAACCAGGTCTACAGGGCTTAGAACCAGGTCTACAGGGCTTAGAACCAGGTCTACAGGGTTTAGAACCAGGTCTACAGGGGTTAGAACCAGGTCTACAGGGCTTAGAACCAGGTCTACAGGGCTTAGAACCAGGTCTACAGGGTTTAGAACCAGGTCTACAGGGCTTAGAACCAGGTCTACAGGGCTTAGAACCAGGTCTACAGGATTTAGAACCAGGTCTACAGGGCTTAGAACCAGGTCTAAAGGGGTTAGAACCAGGTCTACAGGGTTTAGAACCAGGTCTACAGGGGTTAGAACCAGGTCTACAGGGTTTAGAACCAGGTCTACAGGGCTTAGAACCAGGTCTACAGGGTTTAGAACCAGGTCTAAAGGGGTTAGAACCAGGTCTACAGGGGTTAGAACCAGGTCTAAAGGGGTTAGAACCAGGTCTACAGGGCTTAGAACCAGGTCTACAGGGTTTAGAACCAGGTCTAAAGGGGTTAGAACCAGGTCTACAGGGGTTAGAACCAGGTCTAAAGGGGTTAGAACCAGGTCTACATGGCTTAGAACCAGGTCTACAGGGTTTAGAACCAGGTCTACAGGGCTTAGAACCAGGTCTAAAGGGGTTAGAACCAGGTCTACAGGGTTTCGAACCAGGTCTACAGGGTTTAGAACCAGGTCTAAAGGGGTTAGAACCAGGTCTACAGGGCTTAGAACCAGGTCTACAGGGCTTAGAACTGTTTCCAAGTGTTAACTTTCCTGCTGTATCCAGCTGTGGTCCACATGTCTTCATTCTGCGTGTCGAGGAGGACATCTGTCTGTCCTCAAGCTGCTGTTGGACCACGGAGGAGACATCACTGCTACAGACAAGGTACTAGTACAGACAGTACTACTGATACTGCTACCTCCTGGTCCTGGACCTGCTGTGTTAACGTGTCCTCCTGGTCCTGGACCTGCTGTGTTAACGTGTCCTCCTGGTCCTGGACCTGCTGTGTTAACGTGTCCTCCTGGTCCTGGACCTGCTGTGTTAACGTGTCCTCCTGGTCCTGTCTCAGCTGGACAGCACTCCTCTTCATGTCTCTGTGAGGACCGGACACCTGGACTGTGTTGAACACCTGATCCAGTGTGGAGTTTAGCTGAACAGGCAGGACAAAATGAGCCTCAACACGTGTGTCTTCCCGGTTTATTATTGTATGTTTCTACAGCAAACACATGCCAGGAGTCAGTTTTATTTCTACAGCACAGATTCAGAACACGTCCTGGTCATTGACAGATGTCGGAATCCTAAACAGCTGAAAACAATAATCTGAAGTCGTCTTTTATGAGCGACGGTGGGAAGGAACAAAAAACCTCTGGAACAGAGAGGGGACAAACCTCCAACAGAATCAGGCCAGGCCAACAGGCTTAGTACTATGTGCATAGGCGTCAGTTTAGGGGGGACAGTGGGGACGTGTCCCCCCCACTTTTGTCAGGGGTCATTTTGTCTCCAACACATTCAAATTCTTCACATGTAAGCCGTTGTAAACCCAGTTATTTTCAGTAGTATAGAAAATTCCGACGCTCCTGAACGCACCATCCGCACTCGGCCGAGAGTTGCACAGACATGCAGCACACCTTCATGAGGTTAAAAAAAAACGTGTAGATGCTAAATTTGCGCCTGTGCCAAGCGGAAGCTCCGACTCAGGGTGTGCATTTCCATCTGACAATGGCTGTGGTGAGTTTGAAAACTTGTTTGCTTGTTTAACCCTGTGATTATCATATTTAATAAATATATGCAAGGGGGGGGGGGTTGTTTTGAGGAGTGGATGTCTTTGAATAACTGCACTGAACACACTATCATACCAAATGTACTAATGGTACAATTTGCCATGAGTAAAACGCTCTGTCAGGAAAATGTGCATTATTCCTGATACAATAAGACCAAATCCAGTTAGAATATGGGATGCCAGATGAATTTCAGCATTTTGAAGCTGTTCGGCCTTATCTTAGCAATACCTCAGTGGGGATGGAGCCGAGCTGACGTTAATTATCACTAATAATGATCGTCCCTGGGTTAGCACCACGTACTGAAACTAAAGAAGCTTCTCTTTGTATAAAGATGTACTCAGGGCTCTCATGTTTTGATCTCAGGTCACAGTGACATTTTGCTGGCTTGTGACTGGGGGGTGGTGGTGCTGGGGTAGGGGGGGTCATCACCCATCCTTAAGCACTTATAATATTTTAAAACAAAACCCAGTTAATTAGTACTCGTGCTTTTTTTTGCTGCCACTATTACCTAATGGGTCATAATGTTACTTTGTGGTGTTAGCATATTATATCAGGTAACGATGCAGCATATACTGCAAATGTTACTCTTTTTTTTAGTATTTACCGCTAACATTTCTACAATGTAATTTTTCAGATATCTGGACAACTTTGTTCGTCCAAGCTGAGTTGGCAAATGAGATCAATATTCAACATCAATGGTAATGTCTTTTAACCAAAGACTGTATAATAATTTATTAGAAAAATAATTAAGACACTTTGATGTGATCAAATAAGTACATATTACACTTACGTTGTAACTAGTAATCTGTAACCTACAGGATAACCTCACTAGCTCTGATCTTCTTTATTTGTTTGTGTAGACCTCACCTCTTCATTCTCAGTCACCTGCTCTGGCAGCTCTTTGTTTATTTCTGTTGAACACTGATCCTAGACAAATAAAATAATGGAAAAACACACCTGAGATTGATGGTTTTCTGTGTTTCACGTACCTTGAATGTTCAATAATGTCTGTACTTGTGTCAATGGTAAGGTTACCATTTTAATATATTTCTTTCATGGTGCCAGAGCATTTTAACCATGGCAAAAAATGTAAATGTTTATATTTGGTATGTTAGCGTGTTGAGTCTAAAGATATTTGAGGACATCTAGTGGTGATTACTAAGTATTACCAGATTGTTTTAATTTGCCTCAGTGAAAGCCAGAACGTGGCTGTATGGATGGACAGAGTTTTGATAAAATGGCTCATAAGGCCAAAATGTTTCAGTTGTCATTTATTAACTAAAGTTGTTGACGACAGTAATGGTAGTCAAATTGGTCCTGCTAGCTAAACCACAAGGTATACTCCGTTATATTCATGGAGTTATTGTACAGTAACTGTACAAATATCAGTGCTATTGCTTACGTTGCATTTCTGTGTTGTGAAAAAAGCTCTGATGTCGGTTGCTTTTCTTTTTGACATGTTCTTTGGGCATTTGCTGAGATTTTATTAATGAAAGAAGGCAAAAGAATGAATGGCTGCACGCCGGTTGTTTAGGAGGCGGTAAACACAACGGAGCTGTGGAACGTGACACCATTCCTCCTGATGACGTCTCCCAATGGAAGCATATATAGGTTAAAAAGTATGGGGCCTAAAATTGAGCCTTGGGGAACACCACATTTTATTTCATGGATCCCTGAAGAGCATGTGTCCAGACTTACAAGGAATTTTTGATCTGTGAGATAAGAACTGAACCATTGAAAGGCAGTACCAGAGAGGCCTACTAGGTGTCTTAGTCTATTTTAAAGAATCATGTGATCTACTGTATCAAAAGCAGCGCTTAGATCCAGCAGCACAAGGACTGTAAGCTTGTGTGAGTCCAGGTTGCACCTAAAATCATTAACAATTTTCAGTAGTGCAGTCTCTGTACTGTGGTTCGTCCTAAATCCAGATTGAAATGTCTCAAGAATAGAATGGCGATTTAAAAAATCGTTCAGCTGAATAAAAACAAGTTTTTCTAAAATTTTGCTTAAAAATGGTAAGTTGGACACTGGCCTGTAGTTATTAAGAACATTAGGATCCAAATTGTTCTTCTTCAGAAATGGTCCCACTACTGCTGTTTTAAGAGCAGCAGGGAAAGAGCCCGTCTGAAGGGAACAATTCACTATATTTAAAAGCTCGACTTCAAGGAATCCATAAAGTGTTTTAAAAAGTGATGTGGGAATTGGGTCTAAAAGGCAGGTTGTTGGTTTTACTCGAGAGAAAACTCTACCAAGCATCTCAGCATCAACCAGTGCAGAACTGTCCAGTGTTTCCTCAGGTAAAAACAAGCTTTCTACTGTATTAGAAACAGTATTCTTTTTTTTTTGTGATTTAAATTTTTTATTGATTTTCAAAAAACTTTTTCTAAAATTTACAAAACAGGGAAAAACACAAAACAGAACAAAACAAAACAGAACAAACAAAAAAAAAAAAACACAAAATTTGGTTGGCGCACCCCCACCCCTTTCCCTTTAGAGTCACACGTATTGCAAATGCAAGTACAAAGAAGTTACATTGTTTCCTGCAACTAAAACAGAAGCAAATCCAGACAGCTATTATTTAAAAACAAAAACAAACAAACCAAAAAGTATTATTTTATACATCAGTATAAATCAGATTTTGTTTGAGAAAACTCCAGAATGAGTCCCATTTAGTGTCTTCGTCCTCCATGGTGGCTTTTAATTTGTAAAGCATAGATTCATAAGAGGCTGTCTCTGCCATGGTTTTAATCCAGTCTTTCACTTCCGGACGCACAGTGGTTTTCCAATGTCTCAGAATTATTCTGGATGCTGTCACCAGTCCAGTCATAACAATACTGAAAACATTCTTTGAAACATTAGGCATTTGACATCTTTCACCAAGTAAGCACAGCTCTGGGGTCAAGGGCATCTGTGAACCAGCCCAGTGACTTAAAACTTCAATGACCTTTGTCCAAAAAGGTGATATTAGAGCGCATTCCCACATACAATGTAAGAATGTTCCCACCTCAACTTTACATTTCCAGCACAGGTTGTCTGATGCAAGTTTCATACCGTGTAGTCTGACCGGGGTATGATAATATCTGTGCAATAGTTTATACTGTATACATTTACTTCTTGCTTCCTTCACGTATTTCCCATTATCTGATAAAATATCTGACCACCTCTCATTTGAAAAATCTACCTTTAGATCTCTCTGCCATAAAAGTTTGATATTAACAGATTCACTATTGCGGGTGTTATTCAAGAGCCTGTAAAACTGTGAAGCTGTATGACGTTCCCGTGGCATCTGGATATACTCAGAAATTACATTATCACCACCCTCTTTGAATTTTGTAGACACGCAATGTCTCATTTGCAAATATTTCCAAAAATTGTCTTTCCTTTCTAATTTAAATCTTTCAATGAGATCTGTGTAAGACACAAATTGCCCATCATTATATAAATTTTCAATAGTATATATGCCACAGGAATGCCACTGCCTCCAGAATACTGGTGTTTACCAATGCATATTGCTGTGTTATTCCAAAGAGATGAATACTTTTGTACTTGATGTGATATCTTAATCATTTTATGTGCCTTCAGCCATACTTGGCAAGAATGAGTAAGCACTGGGTTAGTATTATCAAATTTCTGAGACAGTATATTTTTGGGATCAAATGGTGAACAAATTTCTGTTTCTATATTTATCCATTCTTGTCCCTGCTTTGATTTCTCCCAGTATTTAACCAATTTGGCCATTTCAAAAGACATACAATACAAATTTACATCAGGCAATCCTAAACCACCTTTTTCCTTAGGTGCATACAATTTACTCAGTTTTATTCTTGCTCTTTTTCCTTCCCATAGAAACTGTTTGATCAGACTTTCATACTGTTTAAAGAAGATAGGCGGAATTTCCATTGGTATCATCATTAATAAATACTGAACTTGTGGAGCTATAACCATTTTTATAACATTGATCTTACCCCACAGTGACAATTTTAGCTTTTCCCATTTCTCCAAATTTGTTTTAATTTTTAACAGAACTGGAGTAAAATTTAGCTGAGGTATCTCCTCCAAATCTTGACTAAGTTTGATCCCCAAATATTTCATCCCCTTGGGCACCCATTTAAATTTAAATTTCTCTACCATGTTGGAAGAACAATGAAATGATAAAGGCATAACTTCAGATTTTCCCCAATTTACAGTATACCCCGACATTTTTGAAAATAAGTCTATAGTACCCAAAAGATGTGGTAAAGAAGATTGTGGATCAGTAATAATAGCTAAAATGTCATCAGCATATAGAAGTAATTTGTTTTCATGCTGGCCAATTGACACTCCTTTAATTCCTTCATTTGATCGGATACTCGCTGCTAATGTTTCAATAAAAATGAGAAATAACAGGGGGCTCAGCGAGCACCCTTGTCGGGCCCCACGTGATATACCAAAAAATTGTGAAATTATCCCATTGGAAATAACTGCCGCCTTTGGTTCCTTATATAGTATTTTGACCCATTTAATAAAGTGCGATCCAAAGCCAAATCGAGATAAAGCCAGGAAAAGGAAACTCCATTCAACTTTATCAAACGCCTTCTCCGCATCTAAGGAGAAGGCTGCTACTGGTGCATCACTAGATTGACTCGACCACATTAAATGCAATAATATTCGAATATGGTCAGAGGAAGACCGAGTTTTCATAAAGCCCGTCTGGTTAGGATGTATAATAGTACTTAAAATTTTTTGTAATCGCAGGGCCAGCACTTTAGTGAGTATTTTACAGTCCAAGTTCAGCAGGCTAATTGGCCTGAAATTCGATGGGTCTGTATTATCTTTGTCCTTTTTGGTATCAGAGATATTAGTGCTTCGTTAAAAGTTGGGGGAATGTGTTCTCTTTGAAAAGCTTCCTCATATACTTTTTGTAAGACAGGAGCGAGGACATCTATATAGATTTTATAATACTCTGCAGGGAATCCGTCATAACCTGGAGATTTTCCAGCTTTCATCAGTGAGATTGCCTTTCTGATTTCCACTTCGGTTATCGGAGAATCGAGCATTTCAACATGTTCCTGAGACACTTTTGGCAAGTTAAACAGTATTCTGATTAGATGAAATAGAGGATCTTATAAAATCAATTTTACCCCTGAAGTGGTCTGCAAAGGCTTCACAAAGAGAGTCCGAGGGAGTGATTTGGTGTCTGTTAAAATCTGGGTTGATTAAAAGATCAATGGTGTTGAAAAGGATTTTAGGGTTATTTTTTTGAGCAGTAATTATGTTAGTAAAATACGTTGTTCTTGCGTGCCTGAGAGCACTGTTGTACATTTTTAGTTGTTCACGGTATATCTGATAGTGAACTGTTATCTTATTTTTTCTCCATCTCCGTTCAGCTACTCTGCAATTGCTTTTCAATCTTCTGATGTCTTCGTTTTTCCACGGGGGTGAGCGCTTAGGCAACACTTTCTTTGTGGTCAGTGGAGCAACAAGATCAATAGTTTTTTCTAATTTATTAATAAAATGTTCAACGATAAAATCACAGGACGCAGGTGAAGGAGCTGGAGGATGCTTATCCAAGATTTCGATAAAATTTGCAGCTACTTCTGAAGTAAAATAGCGTTTCCTGACAGTTCGCACCAAGGTCTCCCATTGAATAAAACATGATATTAAAAAACACACAGTAATGGTCCGACACAGCCAAGTCAACAACAGAGGACACACTGGCTGACAGGCCATAGCTGAGGACTAAATCGAGTGTGTGTCCCCCTTTGTGACTTGGCTGTGTGACATGCTGATTAAAATCCAAGCAACTCAGTAAATTTAAAAACTCTTTTGCCATAGAATCAGATGGATTGTCTATGTGTATGTTAAAATCACCAGATATAATGATAAAATTGTAAGTGGCATGGATAATAGATAAAAATTCAGAAAATTCACTGATAAAAACAGAATCATATTTTGGAGGTCTGTAAACAGTGATACAAAGAATTGACGGGCTGTTAAAAACAACTGCATGGTGCTCAAAGGTGGTGTACTGATCTAATTTAATTTCTTTTGGCTTTAGTGAATTATTAACTATTGATGCAGTACCACCACCTTTCCTGCCACTTCTCAGGGAGAATGTAAAGTTAAAATTTGATGGGGAGGCCTCAGTGAGAATAATTGGCGCATCTGTACCCAGCCACGTTTCGGTTAAAAACAAGCAGTCTACCTTGTTGTCTAAAATCAGGTCGTAGATAATAAAAGATTTGTTTAAAAGGGAGCGAATGTTTAAAAGTGCCATGTTGATGGTGACAGGTGACTTACAGACTGTATGGGTGGACTGTTGATGTTTTGGGAGAGGTCTGAGGTTATTAAAATTCACAGAGTGAACATGGTGGGGTCTGGTTATAAGACGTTGAGTGATGATAACAGGAATTGATGAATGGGTTGTGAAAACAGGGGACCCAAGTCCAGTATTGTGTGTGTCAAAGGTGGAACTAAAAACATAGGAAGTGGGACCTAGGAGACATCATTCAGTAGGGGACTGGTCAGATAGAGCATGTTTGAGGTGATGGGAGGAGAGTGTGGGTTTAGTGTGTTGTGCTCCATATGCAAGGTTGGCTGACAGTAGGCGAGCCCCGGCTCTGTTCAGGTGGAGACCGTCTGAAGTAAAAAGATGTCTCCTCTCCCAAAAAGCATCAAAATTGTCTATAAAGCCAACATTATGGTAGCTGCAGGCTGAGGAGAGCCAGGTGTTCAAACTGAGCAGCCTGCTGAAGCGGCCAATGCCCCTGCCACAGGTGGGGGTGGGGCCGGAGATAATGACCCTCAGCTGGTGCTGTAAGAGTTTGTTAAAAAGCTGCGTGAAGTCACGCTTTAAAAGCTCAGACTGTTGTCTGGGGGTGTCGTTGGTGCCCACATGTATGACAATCCTGTTTACCTGTGGGTGAGAGCTCAGGACGGCTGGGATTTTCTCAGTAATGTCAGAGACTGTGGCGCCAGGAAAACACAGGGTGACCGCCCCCCTCAGACGGACGTTTCTGATGAGGGAATCCCCGATGACGAGCGTCGTGGCCTGTTGTTTTGGGGGGGCAGCCGGCTCTGCAAACCCGTCATCCCTGCCAGGCCCCCGGGGGTGAGGACACCTCGTGTGCCATCGCACTGCGTCCATGAGGAGCCGCTTTCGCTGGGCCGAGGGGCGGGAGGACGGAGGCGAGCGGCCCGGTGTTGGACGATGATCCCCTGGGGCACTGACAGCCGTGAGTGGTGGGAAGGCTGTGGTGTCAGTCAGCGGGGCACAGCGTTCGTTTGATGGGAGGCATCGGGATCAGCCGGGCCCCGGACCATCGGCTCCGCGCTCATAGATAGAGCCGAAAATTTGTTGGTAAGGGGGATGCTGATGGAGGGAGAAACCCCGCACGAAGCCCCGCCAGAAGACACGCCAGGAGCCCTCTTCCGCCTGCGGACCACCACCTCGGACCAAGAAGTCCCACTGCTCGGGGTAGAGCAGGAGGGCCGCTGACGGGTGGAGGGGGGAGGCTCCCAGATGACGGTGTCCCTCAGTGTAGCGGCGCTATGCTGTTTCAGCTCACCGGTCTGCGTGGTCTCCAACCAGGTGGACAACGCCGGGAGCCGAGATTTGAAGGTGGCCAGGAGTGAGTCCTTCCACTGCAGCTCGTCTGATAGCCGTCCAGTGTCCTCAAGAAGATCGGCGATCTTTTTTTCGGCTTTTTTGAGCTGGTGTCCTACCTCTGCAGGTAAGAAGGTGTCCATAGCATTTGGCTCCATGGTTGTCATGTTCGAGTGGTAGCGCATTCGGTCGTTAAAATCTAGAAGTCCGATGACTAAAACCTTTTATCCAGTAAAAGCACAAGTTAAAAATAGCTCTATGTTAAGGCCTAATGTATTTAAGAGTATTAAAAACCTTTTAAAGGCGGATAAAAAGCGGCAACTCAGCTGTGTGCCTGCAGTGGCGGAAACAGGAAGTTTCCGCCACTGCAGGCACAACATCGCAACATCGCGAATTCCTGAAGGGACTGATGTGTAGTACTCCTATGTAGAACTGTGTTTAGTACTTTTTGTAGAACTGTGTAGTACTCCTATGTAGAACTGTGTTTAGTACTTTTTGTAGAACTGTGTAGTACTCCTATGTAGAACTGTGTTTAGTACTTTATGTAGAACTGTGTGTAGTTCCTCCTCCCTCCAGCAGGTGGAGTTGTGCTAATGTTTGTCTGATGTATTTCAGGAAGGAGACTCTCCTCTACATGATGCTGTTCGACTCAACTGCTCCAAACTGATCCAACTGCTGGGGGGCGCTGTTGAGCGATGAAAGGATAGGACGTGTCTCGCCATAGCTCCTACAGAATTCGTTTTAAAATTACACTTAAAACTTAAACCTGTGTATATTTAACCCTGAAGTTTGGGAGAATCTGCTAGTACACCACTCCTGCCTTAGGTGGTCCAGCACGAATGCCAACAACAAGAGGGAATTCCAAGACGGAACCGAGCGACGATAGAGGCCCGTCTGACGCCCCGACTTGGAGTGGAAAGGAGAAGCCGGAGATGAGCGGACAGGACGCAGAAGCTCAACAGGTGCTGACCACTATAGCTTCACTCCGAACCAAATTGGCTCAAGCTAGGTCAGATATCTGCAACAAAATCGATGAAAAAATTGCCGATGTGAGTAAAACCTTAAGGGAAGAAATAACCACTCTAAGAGAAGAAAGCGACAATGCATTTAATGCCGTTAATGCCCGAGTAGACTCCCAAAGTGAGACATTAAAAAGTTTGGAAGAGTCGGCTAATGTTACTTCAGACATCGTTGTGGAACTCAGAACCCAAGTGAAACAGCAGAACAAACAAGTAGATAAGCTCTCAGAGAAATGCTTGGACTTAGAGGGACGATCTAAACGTCAGAACCTAAGAATTGCTGGAGTTAAAGAAGGACAAGAACACGGCCAGAGAACTAGGGACTTTGTGGCGCAGCTTCTAACCGACGTGCTGAAGCTCGATGTAAAACCATGGATCGACCGCGCACACAGGGTACTACGAGAGCGTCCCGGAGACAACGACCTGCCACGGCATCTGATTTTCTGAGTGCACTACTGCCATGACCTCGAAGACATCATGCAGAAGATTTCTAAAACCAAAAACCTCCAATTTCAAGGCCAACGCATCCAGATCTTCAGAGATTTTTCACCCGCCATGGTCAAGCGCCGAGCTGCATTCACCCCAGCCAGGAACCTACTACGAGACAAGCCCGGGGTAAAATTCGGACTCCTTTACCCAGCCAAGCTGAGAGTGACACACGACGGGAACGAGACCACATTCACCGACCCAGAGGAGGCCCGTCTGTATGCAGAACACCACTTCGGCCGGAGAGACAACTGAGAGTCATCCCATACGTGCAAGGTCTACTCATATATTAACAGTGTTATTTTTCCGTTTACGTTACCTTAATAGGGACTGCTGTGATTTCTGAGTTCATGACTATGCTACTTAATGGGTAATACAAAATCCCATTGCTAAGCCATACATAGGTTTTTATTAGAAGTTCTGTAGAGCTACTATCAGAAAGGATCAAGAGTTCGACCTCTGCTGATTGATGGAGTTGAAATTTGTTCTTTGCTCAGAGAGAGCAAAACATACATTGTTAGTAACATTCCAATTACTTTGTTTTGGGGTTTTCCTGTATTTACTTATATGTAGGGGTGAGAGGGGGTGGGCAAGGGAGAAGGAGGGCTGAGGGAGTGTTACTTAGCTCAAGGTCGCACATATCTTATAGAGAAGACAGAAGGATGGAGGGTAAGCCTATCTTCCTGTGAACAGCCTACACAGTCTAATGCTCAGTGAAATACAACAAGGGAAGAGGAGGGAGGATATAACCTTTTGTTCATGGAATGTGAACAGTATTAATGAACCGGTTAAAAGAGGTAAAGTACTAGCACATCTAAAATCGCTGCAAGCTGACATAATTTTCTTACAAGACTCATCTAAAAATAACTCACATGCCAGACTCAGATGTAGGTGGATACAACAAATATACCACTCTAACTTCCCAGTGAAAGCCAGAGGTGCAGCCATCCTGATCCGCAGGGGTGTCCCTTTTAAGCAATTATCCACAATAGTGGATAAAGAGGGCAGATATGTAGTTGTCATAGGGGAGATCTACTCTACCCCAGTTACCTTGCTAAACATCTATGGCCCTAACAATGACGATCCAGAATTCTTCCGAAAGACCCTAAACCTAATACCGAATATCTCTACCACCAATCTGATCATCAGCGGAGATTTTAATTTGGTGTTGGATACCTATTTAGATAGGTCCACCACCAAGAAGGTTGAACCAACCAAAGCAGGTGTTTTGCAGCTTTTGAAATCATATATCGACAATATGAACCTGGTTGATGTTTGGCGCGTCTCCAACACCGCTGGCAGAGAGTGCTCCTTCCACTCTAAGGTGCATAATGTCTATTCCAGGATCAACTTCTTCCTAGTCGATCGCAAATTGTTTCACTTACTTACAATGCAAAATATCATAACATCATTATTTCAGATCATAGTCCAGTCTCTTTCACATTCAGGCCTAGCGAAAACATATCTGCACAGAGAAGCTGGAAGTTTAAGGGGCTGTATAATTTCCTACCAATCATCTCGCAGGAAGCAGAACAGGGCTAAACAATTGGAGTTAGAAGAACAAATCCACCAGTTAGACATGGAAAATGCCCAACAACCGTCTGCCGAAAAACACGCAAAAATCTCAACGCTAAAATATAAACTTAACGAACTACTAGCTGATAAAATTTGCAAGGCCTTTATCTTTACAAAGCAGAAGTATTTCAAATTCAGTGATAAACCCCACAAACTTTTAGCACGACAACTACGAAAAATTGAAAATGACAAGACTATTCACAAGATTAGGTCAAGAGCAGGTAAGATCCTATCTACCCCTAAAGAAATTAATGAAGAATTCAAACAGTTCTTCAAAGCCCTATACACACCTGAACTAAGTGCCCCCTCCGAAACAATGCAATTGTTCCTTAACAAATGCAACCTCCCATCATTAAATCAAGAGGAATGCAATTTCCGAGATGCAGAGGTTTCACATGGAGAAATACTGGCAACCATTAAGTCACTAAAAAATGGCAAAAGTCCTGGCCCAGATGGTCTCAGCAATGAAATGTATAAAAAAATTGTATTATTACCTGTCCCCTATCTGAGTAAAATGTACAGCCAGTCATATGTAGATGGTACCTTTCCCCTGTCACTTACCGAAGCCACCATCACACTACTTCCAAAAAAAGGGAAGGACCCAGAAGAGGTGGGTTCATGTAGGCCAATTTCATTATTAAACACAGATCAAAAAACCCTGGCCAAGACTTTGGTAAGAAGACTTAATGCCTATATGAACAAACTGATCCATCCTGATCAAACTGGGTTTATTCCATAAGAAATTCTTTCCACAACTTTAGACGCCTTTTCAATATTATGCACTCCCCTAGACCCACCAAAAATGACCTCATCACACTCAGTCTAGATGCTGAAAAGGCATTCAACAGGGTCGAATGGCCATATTTATTCTCAGTCCTACAAAAGTTCAACTGTGGTGATAATTTTATATCCTGTATTAAGTTATTATATAAGAAACCCCAGGCTAGGATACTTACCAATCAAACCCTTTCTGCACCATTCCAGCTTGGAAGGGGCACAAGACAAGGGTGCCCTCTCAGCCCCTTACTATTTGCACAGGCTACGGGTACGGCACTTTCCATTTGCCAGACAGATACGGACCCGTACGCGAGTCTCGCGAGTCAAGAAGCTGCTAACCACTGCAAACTGTTGAAAGGTAAGCAAAGGTTAAGGTTAGGGTTAGTGTTAGGGTCAGGTTTAGGGTCCGTACCGGTCGTACCGATGCTACGGGTCCGTATAGCTAGCGTCTACCGGGAGTCACGTGACCAGATCTCGCGTATCTGATTGGCAAATGGCAAGTGCCGTATCCGTAGTCCACAGGCTACGGGTACGGGTCCGTACCTCTAGCAACAACCATTTGCCTTAGCAATTGAACCCCTTGCAGAATCTAGTAGATCACACCCTGAGATCCACGGGTATAATACAGGGCATACTGTAAACAAAATTTCCTTGTACGCAGATGACATTTTGCTGCATGTCATGCAGCCACTGGTAACACTCCCATCTATATTACAACTATTTCACCTATACAGCTCTTTCTCTGGGTACAAAATTAACTGGAGCAAAAGTGAGCTATTACCAATTCATCTGGAGGATAAAACCTGCCTGAACCAATTCCCCTTCCGAATAACAGCTTAACCTACCTAGGGATCACTGCCACAAGAAAATACAGCGCCCTTTATAAAGCTAACTACCCCGTCCTATTAAATAAGTTGGAACACAGCATTCAATTCTGGAAGACCCTTCCCATCTCTCTACTGGGTAGAGTAAATGTTATTAAAATGATCTTCCTCCCCCAGATACTCTACTTTTTTCAAAACCTGCCTGTATATCTCACTAAATCCTTCTTTAGTAAACTGGATTCTATTATTCTTCCTTTTGTATGGAACTATAAAAGGCACAGAATAAAAAAAGCGCACCTTTGCAAACATAGAACAGTTGGGGCGCTGGCATTGCCGGACTTTAGATTATATTACTGGGTGGCTGGAATTCACTCCCTTGCTTACTGGCTACATGATGACACCTCATCCCACGATGGACTGGAGATGGAGCACGAAGACTGTTTACCATACTCCATCAGGGCAGTCATATTATCACCTATACCAATCAACAGAACATGCTATAGATACAATCCAATAATCTCAGACTCAATAAAATTGTGGAAACAATTGAAAAAACATTTCAAATTGAATTCATTATCCTATCTCCTTCCTATAGCAGCAAACCCTCATTCATCCCCTCTACACTGGACGGGACCTTTAACATCTGGAAAACAGCAGGGATCAGTAACATTGGTGATCTGTACATTGAAGGGACGTTTGCTTCCTTCCAACAACTTCACGAAAAATATCACCTGCCAAATAATCAATTCTTCAAGTACCTCCAGATCAGAGATTATGTCAGAACACACCTCCCTACCTTTGAGAAGACACAACCAAGCGAGCTAGAACTCTTGATTAAAAGGCTTGCAAACTCAGACTACCCCATATCTCAACTATACAAATCTTTCCTGAACTTGAACCTCCCTTCTGTTGAGGGCTTAAAATCGGAGTGGGAAAAAGAACTTGCCATCCAGATACCTCAAAATGTGTGGGAAGATGGTTTAGAATACATCCATGAATGTTCCATAAATGCCAGACACTGCTTAATGCAGTTTAAAATACTTCATAGGCTTCACTACTCTAAGACTAAACTTCACAGAATATTCCCAGAAGTGTCACCCCTGTGCGATAAATGTAAATCCATGGAAGCTACCCTGTCACACAGCTATGCCCTTTGTCCTAGATTACAAGATTTCTGGCTTGAAATATTTAGTTTTTTCTCTTCAGTTATTGGGTCCCAAATTGAACCAGATCCTCTCCTAATTATCTTAGGAAATTCAGAAAAATCTTTCAAACTTACAGTAGCACATCGTCGTCTTCTTGCATATGGCGTCATGATTGCAAAAAAAAAAAGATTCTACTGTATTGGAAAAAGAAAGAGGTACCCTCCTTTAAACACTGGCTTTCAGACCTGACAGATACTCTTCGCTTGGAGAGAATTCGATTCATTCTCAAAGACAGACCCAGGGACCCTTAGTCTCACATCTTGACCGACAACTGTGAAACCTGAGCATAACACTCCAAGGGTGGGTGGGTGGGCTGGTGGGGTGGTGGGTCATAGTTCTGTGTCATTTTACTTTGCTGTGTTTTTTATTTACTCCCCCCACCCCTTTTTTTTAAATTAATTTTTTTTAAATAACTGTTGTCACCCTCATCATTATTGCATATTTTAGGTAACTTGTTACGCTTGACAGTTACCTACTTACTTTCAATTTTCTGTTTTTTAGCACTACTTAATTTTATTTAACTTAATTTATTTTTCAATCACTTCCTTCTTTTTGCCATTATTACTTTTTTCCCATGTCTATTGTTCCTGTTTGAGCATTCTGTAAAAGAAACATGTAAATGTCACACTAAATGACTTGTTATCTGACATGTTTCACAATAAACATATTTTGAAACAAACTGATCCAACTGCTGCGAGAACACAGAGCCGAGACACACCTGAGGAGCCAGGTAACACACACCTGAAGAACCAGGTAACACACACCTGAAGAACCAGGTAACACACACCTGAAGAACCAGGTAACACACACCTGAAGAACCAGGTAACACACACCTGAAGAACCAGGTAACACACACCTGAAGAACCAGGTAACACACACCTGAGGAGCCAGGTAACACACACCTGAAGAACCAGGTAACACACACCTGAAGAACCAGGTAACACACACCTGAAGAACCAGGTAACACACACCTGAGGAGCCAGGTAACACACACCTGAGGAGCCAGGTAACACACACCTGAAGAACCAGGTAACACACACCTGAGGAGCCAGGTAACACACACCTGAAGAACCAGGTAACACACACCTGAAGAACCAGGTAACACACACCTGAAGAACCAGGTAACACACACCTGAAGAACCAGGTAACACACACCTGAAGAACCAGGTAACATGGCAAACTGCTTAATGCATGTTTATACACTGCTCATTTATGTTTCCCCTGTCTTCCTCCTCTTCCTCCTCATATCTACCTCCTCCTCCTCCTCTTCCTCCTCCTCCTCCTTCTTCTCCTCCTCCTCCTCCTCCTCTTCATCCTCATATCTACCTCCTCCTCTTCCTCCTCTTCCTCCTCCTCCTCCTCTTCCTCCTCCTCCTCCTCCTCTTCCTCCTCATATCTACCTCCTCCTCTTCCTCCTCCTCCTCCTTCTCTTCCTCCTCCTCCTCCTCTTCATCCTCATATCTACCTCCTCCTCTTCCTCCTCTTCCTCCTCCTCCTCCTCTTCATCCTCATATCTACCTCCTCGTCTTCCTCTTCCTCCTCCTCCTTCTTCTCCTCCTCCTCCTCCTCCTCTTCATCCTCATATCTACCTCCTCCTCTTCCTCCTCTTCCTCCTCCTCCTCCTCTTCATCCTCATATCTACCTCCTCGTCTTCCTCTTCCTCCTCCTCCTTCTTCTCCTCCTCCTCCTCCTCCTCTTCATCCTCATATCTACCTCCTCCTCTTCCTCCTCTTCCTCCTCCTCCTCCTCTTCATCCTCATATCTACCTCCTCCTCTTCCTCCTCCTCCTCCTTCTCTTCCTCCTCCTCCTCCTCTTCCTCCTCATATCTACCTCCTCCTCTTCCTCCTCTTCCTCCTCTTCCTCCTCTCCAGGATGGACTCCTTCCTCTCGATGGGGTGATGGTTTGGCGTTTGACTGACTGAATTTAGGATCCTCCTAACTGAGCACTGCAGCTGGAAGTGATGTCAGAATTTAGCACATTCCACGGATCTGGTGATTGTTGCGTGTTTTTAGCATGTTTGAAAGTCTGTGTAATGATCCTGCATGTTGGTAATGTTTAGCAGGACGTCAGATCTGAGCTGCTCTGTTTAAAAAATCAACATTAAAATATCTTCAAACAACTCAGAGTGGTGGTTCTTCAGAGGAGTGACGGAGAACGGTTCTGGAACATGTGAAGGAAGGAGAGAACGGTTCTGGTGGAACGTGTGAAGGGAAGAGAGAACGGTTCTGGTGGAACGTGTGAAGGGAAGAGAGAACGGTTCTGGTGGAACGTGTGAAGGGAAGAGAGAACGGTTCTGGTGGAACGTGTGAAGGGAAGAGAGAACGGTTCTGGTGGAACGTGTGAAGGAAGGAGAGAACGGTTCTGGTGGAACGTGTGAAGGGAGGAGAGAACGGTTCTGGTGGAACGTGTGAAGGAAGGAGAGAACGGTTCTGGTGGAACGTGTGAAGGAAGGAGAGAACGGTTCTGGTGGAACGTGTGAAGGAAGGAGAGAACGGTTCTGGTGGAACGTGTGAAAGAAGGAGAGAACGGTTCTGGTGGAACGTGTGAAGGGAAGAGAGAACGGTTCTGGTGGAACGTGTGAAGGGAGGAGAGAACGGTTCTGGTGGAACGTGTGAAGGGAAGAGAGAACGGTTCTGGTGGAACGTGTGAAGGGAGGAGAGAACGGTTCTGGTGGAACGTGTGAAGGAAGGAGAGAACGGTTCTGGTGGAACGTGTGAAGGGAAGAGAGAACGGTTCTGGTGGAACGTGTGAAGGGAAGAGAGAACGGTTCTGGTGGAACGTGTGAAGGAAGGAGAGAACGGTTCTGGTGGAACGTGTGAAGGGAAGAGAGAACGGTTCTGGTGGAACGTGTGAAGGGAGGAGAGAACGGTTCTGGTGGAACGTGTGAAGGAAGGAGAGAACGGTTCTGGTGGAACGTGTGAAGGGAAGAGAGAACGGTTCTGGTGGAACGTGTGAAGGGAAGAGAGAACGGTTCTGGTGGAACGTGTGAAGGGAAGAGAGAACAGTTCTGGTGGAACGTGTGAAGGAAGGAGAGAACGGTTCTGGTGGAACGTGTGAAGGGAGGAGAGAACGGTTCTGGTGGAACGTGTGAAAGAAGGAGAGAACGGTTCTGGTGGAACGTGTGAAGGGAAGAGAGAACGGTTCTGGTGGAACGTGTGAAGGGAGGAGAGAACGGTTCTGGTGGAACGTGTGAAGGGAGGAGAGAACGGTTCTGGTGGAACGTGTGAAAGAAGGAGAGAACGGTTCTGGTGGAACGTGTGAGAGAACGGTTCTGGTGGAACGTGTGAAGGGAGGAGAGAACGGTTCTGGTGGAACGTGTGAAAGAAGGAGAGAACGGTTCTGGTGGAACGTGTGAAAGAAGGAGAGAACGGTTCTGGTGGAACGTGTGAAGGGAGGAGAGAACGGTTCTGGTGGAACGTGTGAAGGGAGGAGAGAACGGTTCTGGTGGAACGTGTGAAGGAAGGAGAGAACGGTTCTGGTGGAACGTGTGAAGGGAGGAGAGAACGGTTCTGGTGGAACGTGTGAAAGAAGGAGAGAACGGTTCTGGTGGAACGTGTGAGAGAACGGTTCTGGTGGAACGTGTGAAGGGAGGAGAGAACGGTTCTGGTGGAACGTGTGAAGGAAGGAGAGAACGGTTCTGGTGGAACGTGTGAAGGGAGGAGAGAACGGTTCTGGTGGAACGTGTGAAAGAAGGAGAGAACGGTTCTGGTGGAACGTGTGAGAGAACGGTTCTGGTGGAACGTGTGAAGGGAGGAGAGAACGGTTCTGGTGGAACGTGTGAAGGAAGGAGAGAACGGTTCTGGTGGAACGTGTGAAGGGAGGAGAGAACGGTTCTGGTGGAACGTGTGAAGGGAAGAGAGAACGGTTCTGGTGGAACGTGTGAAGGGAGGAGAGAACGGTTCTGGTGGAACATGTGAGAGAACGGTTCTGGTGGAACGTGTGAGAGAACGGTTCTGGTGGAACGTGTGAAGGGAAGAGAGAACGGTTCTGGTGGAACGTGTGAGAGAACGGTTCTGGTGGAACGTGTGACAGAACGGTTCTGGTGGAACGTGTGACAGAACGGTTCTGGTAGACGTTTTGACTTCTAGTGATGGTTTCTGATCCCTCATCTCAGAGTTTTGTTTGGTTTTAGTTTCAGTAGTTGTTTTCAGTTTCTCTTTTTGATTAATCGCTGGACCGATCGTTTTTTTGGAAAAACCAAATCTTTATTTAATTCTGACCTTTGTCGTGTCTCTTGCTCAGCACTTGAGCCTTTGAAATCCATAACAAAAATCGATTTTCTCTATGTTTTTTGGAGTGAAATGTTCCTTAAATGTGAAGAATATTTCAGAGAAGCTGCAGTAAAAAGAATATAGACAAAGGTGAAGCTCATTTAAGATGTCTGATGAAATCTCCAGAAGCAAAGACACCAAACCAGCAGAATACACTCCTAAATGCGTGTCTGGTCACTTAGTTCCACCAGTCTGGTAAAGGAAATGTTTTAAGAAAGAACAAACAAATCCCAGAATGAACCACAAAAACCTTTAATCTGCTGCAAAGAAAACCTCTGAGGGGACGGTGACAAACCCATCTTCAACGATCTGTCTGATTGATCCCAGGGCCGGGTCTACGCAGGGGCAAGAGGGGGCCTGGCCCCCTCAAATAAATGTTGTGCCCCCTCAAAGTAAATCCCCCAAAATATATTATATTTAATATATTTCTATAATCTCATGCCGCTCTCCTCTGCCCCACTTCTTAATGTCTTAATGTCTTGCTTGCCCCCTCAAATATAAAATATATCAAGCTGTTTCTCGTGTCATGTTTCTCGCCTCCGCTCCATCTCCCCTTTTCGCTCTGCTCAGTGCATCAGCCTGCCGCCGGCTCGCTGTGAGGGATAGCTGTCTGCTATCCCTCGGTATAGGCAGTTGCCTAGAACCTCATCTGCTGGAGGGGCGCTGCTAGCGGGGCACCAGCAGCGGTTGTTTGAATGCGAAGCAAAGGAGCTCTGTTAAACTCGTTCATAATGTTTTTTGTTTTTTGATAAGTAATTTACATTTTTAAAACAAATAATAATTTAACATGTTAAATTATGAATATGAACAGTGGATCGCACAAAAAACAGGGAGGCTGACACGTGGTGCGTTCGTGTTTGCATGCCTTTGCGTTGACTATGAAATGACCCTTACGCTGCACTGTATTGATGACGAATGGGAGAGGGTTAGATGTAAGTTATTTATTTCTGAATGTTTATGCAACTTGCCTGTTTTTTTAAAACTGCAATGCAAACTTTTTTTTTTAAAGAGATGTCAGTTATTTCCTACTTTTCACAAGTTGAAAACTAATAATATGAATAATATAGTACTAATAATATTGGGAATTATCGGAATTATCGTCCATTTATCGTTTTCGAGGTGAGGTGCTCAATATATCATGATATTGATTTGAGGCCATATCGCCCAGCCCTAGTCTAACAACAATAACTACAATGAAACAAGTGCCAAGCATTTGAGACGACACTACTTTACAAGGTACTTGCTCAGTGTACCTGCATCCTAGTGAGTGAATTTGTCAGTTAGACATGGTAAAAGGTGCTGGAGCACAATGCCCCCTCAACATTTGTGACTGCCCCCTCATACATGCCTGGCTAGACCCGGCCCTGATTGATCCTCACCGATCTGTCTGATTGATCCTCACTGGTCTGCCATGGTGAGGTGTAATGATGGAGAGTGTCCAGCAGAGGGAGACACAGGTCTGAGCTCTCCATCACTGAAGGATGCTGGGAGGAGGAGGAAGAGGAGGAGGAGGAGGAGGAGGTGACGCCAGCAGAGGCTGCAGAGATGCTAACAGCACCGACACACAAACACACTCTAAAAAGAGCTAGCTGCTAGCACTGCTAACACACACAGACAGACAGACAGACAGGTGGAGGCAGACAGACAGGTGGAGGCAGACAGACAGGTGGAGGCAGACAGACAGGTGGAGGCAGACAGATGCTGATGCTGCAGTACTCTGACAGCCTGAGCTGCAGTGAAGCTAGCTGCTGTTAGCATGCTGAGCTAATCTACTGTCACAGCCATGAACGGTGGGAGGCTTCCTATTGGACGGTGAGTGGCTTCCCTGTATGTGTGTGTGTGTGTGTGTGTGTGTGTGCTGACAGGTGTGTGTTTAATGTGTGTGTGTGTGTGTGTGTGTGTGTGTGTGTGTGTGTGTGTGTGTGTGTGTGTGCTGACAGGTGTGTGTTTAATGTGTGTGTGTGTGTGTGTGTGTGTGTGTGTGTGTGTGTGTGTGCTGACAGCTGTGTGTTTAATGTGTGTGTGTGTTTGTGTGTGTGCAGGTCCAGATGTAGTCAAAGTTCAGGTTGACTGACGGCTCAGTGGCAGGGGGCGGAGCCTGCAGGAGGAGGTGGTGATGTCAAAGCGAGGAGCAGGGGGGCGGGGGAAGGGGGAGCGAACGGATGCCATGACAACCCTTCAAGCAGCCAATGAAGAGCTTCGAGCCAAACTGACCGACATCCAGATCGAACTACAACAGGAGAAGAACAAGGTCAGAACTACAAGTCCCACAGTACTACTGCAGTAGTACTATTACTGTTGGAGTTCTACTGCAGTAGTTCTACTGTGATACTGATAACACTACTTGGTACTACTGCTACTGTAGTACTGTTACTATGCAGTACTAACACTACCATTGTACTGCTATCCACACTACTACTGTACTATTGCTGCTGTTATTGTAGTACTTGTACTGCACAGGAGAACTATCCCTGGTACTGTGGAAGTAGTAGTATAGTGAGACTGAGCTACGTTTGCAGTACTAATACTGATTGTATTGATGTTCAGTCACAGAGGTCCTGGTGTTCCTCAAATCTTCAGTAGAACTTCAAATGTTTTTCAACAGCGTGCTTCACTTCTAGGAAGTTTCAGGCTAAAATCACTGAACATCTGTTACTGATCTCCAGATGTAAATATGGACTACATCTTAAGAACCTGTAGGTGGCGCTGTAGACCTGGTCCTCTGGTTGAAGATATTCCAGTTTGATGTTCTCCTTCATTCTTCTGTCAGACCTTCTTGTCCATCCAGAACCTGAACTTTGTGGTCCTCGGAGTCTCTGACCCTTCAGATGCAGTCTGGTCCAGATCAGCTGTTGTCTTGCAGTTTATTTTCCTATATAAAGGTTCTCCTGTAGTTTATTCTGATATATAAAGGTTCTCCTGTAGTTTATTCTGATATATAAAGGTTCTCCTGTAGTTTATTCTGATATATAAAGGTTCTCTTGTAGTTTATTCTGATATATAAAGGTTCTCCTGTAGTTTATTCTGATATATAAAGGTTCTCTTGTAGTTTATTCTGATATATAAAGGTTCTCCTGTAGTTTATTCTGATATATAAAGGTTCTCCTGTAGTTTATTCTGATATATAAAGGTTCTCCTGTAGTTTATTCTGATATATAAAGGTTCTCCTGTAGTTTATTCTGATATATAAAGGTTCTCCTGTAGTTTATTCTGATATATAAAGGTTCTCCTGTAGTTTATTCTGATATATAAAGGTTCTCTTGTAGTTTATTCTGATATATAAAGGTTCTCTTGTAGTTTATTCTGATATATAAAGGTTCTCCTGTAGTTTATTCTGATATATAAAGGTTCTCCTGTAGTTTATTCTGATATATAAAGGTTCTCCTGTAGTTTATTCTGATATATAAAGGTTCTCCTGTAGTTTATTCTGATATATAAAGGTTCTCTTGTAGTTTATTCTGATATATAAAGGTTCTCCTGTAGTTTATTCTGATATATAAAGGTTCTCTTGTAGTTTATTCTGATATATAAAGGTTCTCCTGTAGTTTATTCTGATATATAAAGGTTCTCCTGTAGTTTATTCTGATATATAAAGGTTCTCCTGTAGTTTATTCTGATATATAAAGGTTCTCTTGTAGTTTATTCTGATATATAAATGTTCTCCTGTAGTTTATTCTGATATATAAAGGTTCTCTTGTAGTTTATTCTGATATATAAAGGTTCTCCTGTAGTTTATTCTGATATATAAATGTTCTCTTGTAGTTTATTCTGATATATAAAGGTTCTCTTGTAGTTTATTCTGATATATAAAGGTTCTCCTGTAGTTTATTCTGATATATAAATGTTCTCTTGTAGTTTATTCTGATATATAAAGGTTCTCTTGTAGTTTATTCTGATATATAAATGTTCTCCTGTAGTTTATTCTGATATATAAATGTTCTCTTGTAGTTTATTCTGATATATAAAGGTTCTCTTGTAGTTTATTCTGATATATAAAGGTTCTCCAGTAGTTTATTCTCCTTTATAAAGGTTCTCTTGTAGTTTATTCTGATATATAAAGGTTCTCCTGTTGTTTATTCTCCTTTATAAAGGTTCTCTTGTTGTTTATTCTAAACTATAGGACAACACAGAGCTATCAAGAATGTTCCTTTGAGGACAGTAAAATCACTTTAAGGATAGAGAAGATGATCTGAGAGAAGAATGAAGGAAAAATAAAGTTTTGCTTCACTGACTGAAGATCATAGAAACGCTTTCATTGTAGTACTGATGCTTCACAGTACTGATGCAGAACAGTAGTACTATAGCAGTACTACTGTAGTTCAGTACTACTGGAGTAATACTGTAGTATTGCTGTAATACTTATACCACTGTGTGTCCGTTCCAGGTGAGCCGTCTAGAAAGGGAGAAGAGTCAGGAGCTGAAGGCGGAGCATCACCGAGCAACCGTCGCCGTGACGGAGCTGAAGACAAAACTCCATGAAGAGAAGCAAAAGGAACTGGCGGTAACCAGGGAGACGTTACTACGGCAACATGAGATGGAGCTCATGAGGGTCATCAAGATCAAAGATGGAGAAATCCAACGCCTCAATGGCCTGGTGCTTACACTGAGGGATGGATCCACGGACAAGGTGACGCACCTGACCTAAAAACACCTGACCTTTAAACACCTGAAGAACCAGTGATTTATAAAGAAAACCTTGAAAATTATCAGGGGTGCCCAAACTTTTGCATACCACTGTATACCTGTCTGTCTACCTGCATCCATACATCATCCTTCCTTTCATTTTCAGGCTGTGGCAGCAAGTAACAGAGTCCTTCTCTGTAGTTTGAGGTCCAGGGTTTCATAATTCTCCAGGTGTGTTGTGTTCACCTCCTCCCCAGGTGGAGTGCAGGTGTGTTGCTCCAGAAGGTGTGCAGCATGATTGAAGCTCCGCCCTCTGGTCCTACAGGTGAGGAGCGCCCTGCTGGCTGAGGTGGAGGACGCCAGGAGGAGCTGGGAAGCAGAGCGCTGTCGCTTCCAGCAGGAGGTTCAGGAGCTGCGAGGAGCAAAGAGGAGCGCTGAGGAAGCTCTGACATCCGCTCAGCAGGCCTGCCAGGCCCGAGCAGCCGAGCTCCGATCAGCTCATCACCAACACCAGGAGGAGCTGAACCGAACCAAGAGAGACTGTGAGCGGGAGATCCGCCGACTGGTACGATCCACCACTACATACATGATGGTTTACAACAGACACGACGGTTTACAACAGACACGACGGTTTACAACAGACACGACGGTTTACAACATGCATGAAGGTTTACAATATACATGACAGTTTACAACACACAGGAAGGTTTACAACATACATGGAGGTTTACAATAAACATAATGGTTTACAACATACAAGAAAGTTTACAACACACAGGACGGTTTACAACATGCATAATGGTTTACAACATACATGAAGGTTTACAACATACAATATATTACCAAAAGTATTCACTCACCTGCCTTGACTCTCATATGAACGTCAGTAACATCCCATTCTTAATCCATACATTTCAATATGATGTCGGTCCACCCTTTGCAGCTGTAAAAGCTTCAACTCTTCTGGGAAGGCTGTCCACAAGGTTTAGGAGTGTGTTTGTCACATGGACTGCACAGATTCAGATACTTTTTTACCAGCAGTCAAAAGACTTGATTTTCCACTGTTAAAAAACGTGCACAAATGCAATGAGCAATGAAGGACATTTATTTCCTCAATTTAAAACCAACAACACCAGATAAAAACAATCTCTTAAAAAATAGACTAAAATCCTACTAAAATCTATAAAAAAACAGTCCCGTTGGGGGCATCAGATCAATAAAACAGAGCACACTGGTCTTTTTGAGGCTATGCTTATCTTGGCCGGTGTAATAGTCCTTCAAAGGGAATATTCTCTGGGGAACAGGCGACGCAGGGCGATGAGTGATGAGCCGCACACTTCCTCCTTGGCCTCCGTACCTCCGAGTCCTCCTCACGGCTGGTCCGACGTGATGCGGCGCTGTGGAAGAGGGAGCGTCACTCAGTTTTCGGCACACCATAAAAACAACCAACCACACACACACTGCTGGGTAGGATGGTTCGCGTCCCTTCACTTATCTGGGAATCTGCGTTGTATCAATCCTCCTCGGCATCCGTCGCTCACTTCAGCCCTCCGTTCCTGCCTCCGTGCAGCCACGACCCGACTCAGTCCGCCTCCGTCCTCTCCCCTCGAACCAGCGCTGCTTACTGCATGTAGCGTGGAGTTTCTTTGGCTCGGTCCACTCTTGTGTTGCTCCACTTTGTTCCCCGTCTGTCCCCAGTTCTACTCACGGCTGCCCTGTTACTCCTCTGCTTGGTTTCCCCCTTGTGCGCTCTGTTAGTCCTCTGTTCGCCTCCTCCTGTTGCACATGTGTCCCTCTTTTCTGCATCAGCTCAGGTAGCTCTGTCCAATCAGTCATGGTCTCCGCTAAATCAGTCCCAGCTGTCTTCACTAATTACAACTCAAAAAGAAAAAAAGATCACTCCACCCAGTAACATGCACACTCAAAATAAACTCATGCAACTACAAAATAGAAACATAACAAAATAACCACCACAAACAAAACCATGCAACTATAAAATAAAACCTAAACAATTAAAATAAGCACTCCAAACCATGCACTAAAATACAAACTAACAAAAATACAACTGGTACTGTGACATGTTTATGGGAATTTTTGACCGTTCTTCCAGAAGCTCATTTGTGAGGTCACACACTGATGTTGGACCAGAAGGCCTGGCTCTCAGTCTCTGCTCTAATTCATCCCAAAGGTGTTCTATCGGGCTGAGGTCAGGACTCTGTGCAGGTCAGTCCAGTTCATCCACACCAGACTCTGTCATCCGTGTCTTTATGGACCTTGCTTTGTTCTCTGGTGCACAGTCATGTAGGAAGAGGAAGGGGTCAGCTCCAAACTGTTCCCACAAAGTTGGGAGCATGGAATTGTCCAAAATGTCTTGGTCTGCTGAAGCATTCAGAGTTCCTTTCACTGGAACTAAGGGGCCAAGCCCAGTTCCTGAAGAACAAGCCCACACCATAATCCCCCCTCCACCAAACTTTACACTTGGTACAATGCAGTCCCACAAGTATGGTTCTCCTGGAAACCGCCAAACCCAGACTGGTCCATCAGATTGCCAGATGGAGAAGCGTGATTGGTCACTCCAGAGAAGGCGTCTCCACTGCTCTAGAGTCCAGTGGTGGCTGCTTTACACCACTGCATCCCACGCTTTGCATTGCACTTGGTGATGTACGGCTTGGATGCAGCTGCTCGGCCATGGAAACCCATTCCATGAAGCTCTCTGCTGAAGCTCTGTTCTTGAGCTAATCTGAAGGCCACATGAAGTCTGAAGGTCTGTAGCCATTGACTCTGCAGAAAGTTGTCCACCTCTTGGCACTATGCGCCTCAGCATCCTCTGACCCGCTCCGTCAGTTTACGTGGTCGACCACTTGGTGGCTGAGCTGCTGTCGTTCCCACACACTTCCACTTTCTTATAATACAGCTGACAGTTGACTGTGGAATATTTAGGAGTGAAGAAATGTCACGACTGGATTTGTTGCACAGGTGGCATCCTATCACAGTTCCACGCTGGAATTCACTGAGCTCCTGACAGCGACCCATTCTTTCACTGATGTTTGTAAAAGCAGTCTGCATGCCCAGGTGATTGATTTTATTCACCTGTGGTCATGGAAGTGATTGGAACACCTGATTCTGATTATGTGGATGGGTGAGCCAATACTTTTGGCAGTATAGTGTAGCTGAAGGTTTACAACATACATGATGGTTTACAACATACACAATGGTTTACAACACACAGGACGGTTTACAACATGCATGAAGGTTTACAATAAACATAATGGTTTACAACATACAAGAAAGTTTACAACACACAGGACGGTTTACAACATGCATAATGGTTTACAACATACATGAAGGTTTACAACATACATGAAGGTTTACAACATACAATATATTACCAAAAGTGTTCACTCACCTGCCTTGACTCTCATATGAACGTCAGTAACATCCCATTCTTAATCCATACATTTCAATATGATGTCGGTCCACCCTTTGCAGCTGTAAAAGCTTCAACTCTTCTGGGAAGGCTGTCCACAAGGTTTAGGAGTGAGTTTATGGGAATTTTTGACCGTTCTTCCAGAAGCTCATTTGTGAGGTCACACACTGATGTTGGACCAGAAGGCCTGGCTCTCAGTCTCTGCTCTAATTCATCCCGAAGGTGTTCTATCGGGCTGAAGTCAGGACTCTGTGCAGGCCAGTCCAGTTCATCCACACCAGACTCTGTCATCCATGTCTTTATGGACCTTGCTTTGTGCTCTGGTGCACAGTCATGTAGGAAGAGGAAGGGGCCAGCTCCAAACTGTTCCCACAAAGTTGGGAGCATGGAACTGTCCAAAATGTCCTGGTATGCTGAAGCATTCAGAGTTCCTTTCACTGGAACTAAGGGGCCAAGCCCAGCTCCTGAAGAACAAGCCCACACCATAATCCCCCCTCCACCAAACTTTACACTTGGTACAATGCAGTCCCACAAGTATGGTTCTCCTGGAAACCGCCAAACCCAGACTGGTCCATCAGATTGCCAGATGGAGAAGCGTGATTGGTCACTCCAGAGAAGGCGTCTCCACTGCTCTAGAGTCCAGTGGTGGCTGCTTTACACCACTGCATCCCACGCTTTGCATTGCACTTGGTGATGTACGGCTTGGATGCAGCTGCTCGGCCATGGAAACCCATTCCATGAAGCTCTCTGCTGAAGCTCTGTTCTTGAGCTAATCTGAAGGCCACATGAAGTCTGAAGGTCTGTAGCCACTGACTCTGCAGAAAGTTGTCCACCTCTTGGCACTATGCGCCTCAGCATCCTCTGACCCGCTCCATCAGTGCTTTCCCACCCCTCCCTCTTCTCCCATCCCTCCCCCTTGCCCTCCTCTGTCCCTCTCAACCCGCCCGGCCAGCAGGCAGATGGGTCCCCCCTATATAGAGCCGGGTTCTGCTCAAGGTTTCTTCCCTGTTAAAAGGGTGTTTTCCTGCCACTGTCGCCTTTGGGCTGCTCTGGGGGTCAGGCATATGGGTTCTGTAAAGCGTCTTGAGACGAGTTGACTGTAATTGACGCCATATAAATAAAATTGAATTGAATTGAATTGAATTGAATTGAATTGAATTGAATTGAATTGAATTGAATCAGTTTACGTGGTCGACCACTTGGTGGCTGAGCTGCTGTCGTTCCCACACACTTCCACTTTCTTATAATACAGCTGACAGTTGACTGTGGAATATTTAGGAGTGAAGAAATGTCACGACTGGATTTGTTGCACAGGTGGCATCCTATCACAGTTCCACGCTGGAATTCACTGAGCTCCTGACAGCGACCCATTCTTTCACTGATGTTTGTAAAAGCAGTCTGCATGCCCAGGTGATTGATTTGATACACCTGTGAACATGGAAGTGATTGGAACACCTGATTCTGATTATGTGGATGGGTGAGCCAATACTTTTGGCAGTATAGTGTAGCTGAAGGTTTACAACATACATGATAGTTTACAACAGACACATGAAGGATTCCAACATACACATGAAAGTCTACAAACCGCATGACTGTTTTCATCATGCAACATACATCTGTGTTAAAGATGAGGCTGTAGTGACTGATCATGCTCAGATCCTCAGACTGAGAAAAGATATTTTTATTTTAGTAGTTCCCTCACTCTTCTAGCTGTTGCGGCTGTTTTGAACAAATCCAACCAAAAAACTCTTTTAGAAGCATCTTTAGATCCAATCAACTCATTAACAGTCCAATGACATGCAGCTTTGATGACTCACAGCTGCAATGAACAAATAAAGAGAGAAGTTAATTGTCTGACACATCAGGTCGGGTTATTTTATCCTGCTGCTGTAAATCTGATCGTGGAATCACAGATGTGTTCATCACAACTGAAACGCGTTGTTCAGCCTCTTGGTCAGTCTGAAGTCTAACACCAACCTGCTGTCACACTGAGGGACACCCTGAAGAAAACATCTGGAATGTGACACTCCAGGCTCCAGATGTTGCTGTGTATGTTGGATTGAACATGTTAGTGTGCTGACTGATGCAGACAGCAGCTGAATGGAGGCTGATGAATGAGAGCCTGGTAGTGACCCAGAGGCAGACAGTGACTGGTACAACGCTCTGATAGATGGAGAAAGTTTAACTGAAGGAAAAACAGAATAAGGATTGAAATAATCTGTGGACTGTTATCCAGATGAATCGCTCAGCTGTTTGTCTCTAAAATATCAGAAAATACTGAAACATGGGTCAGAGTTTCCTCAAGAGTCTGGTTCAGTCCAAAGATCTCCAGTTTACCGTCACAGAGGAAAGAAAACAGAAAATATTCACTGAAGAAACCACAGACATTTAAAAGGACTCCAAGTGATTATCAGAATGTAGATTATAGACCCTCCAGAAAAACGTGATTATGCGATCGCATGAATTCCCGCATTAATCACCAAAATGCCACTGATTATGCGGGGGTCAATTATTTCCCAAAAGGCCGCACAATCCCTGCAAAACAGCACATAATTCCCGCAAGAAATATGCGGGTCCCGCTTGATTTCACAATTTCTGCATAAAATGAGAAAACTATAACCGATATAAATGGAGTTGTGAGTTTTTATGTGACGCCCGGCCTGACGTCATCAGTTCATTCACACACACTGGAAGCACGATCTGATGGACAGCGGCGCCAGTGTTGTCAACTTAGCGACTTTCTCGCTAAATCTAGCGACTTTCCAAAGCGTCACAGCGACTTTTTGTCAAAACTGACTCGCCACAAATCTAGCGACTTTTTCTGCCGTTTTGGAGACTGACAGGAAAACTGGGATCATTCTGCAGTTCCTGTTTTCAACCAGCAGCAGGTGCTGCTGTGAGCTTCTCCCCCTCCCAGAGCACAGACTGTCAGTCCAGTAACCCCACAGCAGACCCAGTGTCTGATTAGAGGACACATCACTCTGCGGCCAGACGGCAGGTGAATCGCGCATATTTTTGCATATTTCACAACTATTCGTATACTTTACAACTTTCCGCAATTTCTCCGCATAAAATGGTATAAAAACCCCACATATTTATTCACATAATCAAGGATTTTAGCCCGCGTTTTTCTGGAGGGTCTAAGATTACCTTCATACTAATCAGAGAATGTTTGCAGCTTTGATCTCCTGCCAGGTAGAGACACAATGATGGATGTTCTGAGGAACCGCTTCTGATCCACTCACTGTGTTCACTTCTGTGGTTCTGTTATGGTTCCCTCACATCCCGTTGTTCTACATGAACTCATACGTGTTCAGGTAGATTCACTTCAGGAACCATGAAGTAAATCCTGTGGTTGTTGAACCAAAACAATGAATAATGAAACCAGCAGGTTCTCAGTAGAACTAGAGGTTCCTCCTCTGTGAGTCATGAAGCCCGAGCAGATCCAGGGACCGGAAATAATGAGAACAGATTCACAGGATCCATGAAACAGAACAATCGGATGTTGTCTTTCTCTGCTCGTTTGGACATTTTTGTGTGTTTTTATGTCTTTTCATAGTGATGTGTGTCTTTCCGTTGTGATCTCTTCGTGTTGCAGTTTTTGTGTGTTTTGCGTCACATTCCATCTCGGCCATGTTGGTTGTTGAGCTGCTGTTTGCAAAGCTTACACTGAGCCCCTCACAGTTTGGCTCGATTCACAGGAGTTAGTTTGGAGCTGACAGCCAGTTAACGTTCAATAAACGTTCAGAAAACGTTCAGTAAACGCTTAGTTAATGTTCAGTAAATCTTCAGTAAACGTTAAATAAACATTGAGGAAACATTTAGTAAACTTTAGATAAATCAGAACTGACAGTCTCCATCAAGTCAGACCAGTCCAAAGTAGTAAAAACATGAATGACATGAATAACCCCGCTCCCCACACGTTTAAATAACCCCGCCCCCACCTGTTTAAATAACCCCGCCCCCCACCTGTTTGTCTGAAGAGATGAAGCGAAGACTAACCCCATCTTTTACCCATCTGTCTGTCCACTCACCTGTCGTCTCACCTGTGTGTGTGCAGATGGATGAGATAAAGCTGAAGGACAGGGCGGTCAGCGTCCTGGATAAGGCGTTGGGGCTGCAGGCTGGCCACGCCCATCGGCTGCAGCTGCAGACTCAGGCAGCTGAGCAGCAAATCGCAGCCCTGAGAGACGCTCAGAGGGCGGGGCTTAACCACCCCACGCCCAACCCCCCCTCTAACAGCACGCCCCTCATTGTAAGCCCCGCCTCCTCCTGCATGTTCTAACTGCATGACGAATGTCACCTGTCAGGCTGATGCATGTTAGAGCGCCCTCTGCTGACTAGAAGACTCCAAGGCTCTCTGACTTCTTTAACAGGAAGTAGTCAGCAGGTTCACTACAATATGTGTATCATAACTACATTCTACTCAGCTGTATTTATAATATTTAGAGGAATCTTTCTCTAAGATGCCGTGTGGTGTTTGGTGGATTTTAGGTCTGAAACCAGCTAAAATGTCAACTCTGGTACAGAAAGTCCTGCAGTTCTAAACTGACCTGTTTATTGATCTTTAAGAGTTCTAATGGATCTTTGTTCAACCAGCAAACAGGAAGCAGCTTTTCCTCCACAATAAGACGTATTTAATGACTTCTACACTGAATGCTGGAGTTACAAACATAATAAATCATGTTGAGACACATTTAATGGATTAAGTTGCTCCAGTCATATTTTCTCCAGTACTTTTGACTTTTCATATTTTTGTTTAAGTTGTAGCGTTTAAGGAGTTAATTAATTTAACAACAGTTTTTTTTAAAACTTGAACCATGTAAGTTTTCCCAAAAATTAGAAATAATCATGTAAAGTTATCAGATGTTTATAAAATCAGGTTTTCAAGTGAACTTCAGGAAGTTTCCTCAGTTTTAATTTAGTTTAAAATAAACTCTGAACACGGTGAAGCTTTAGATGTCAAACCTCACAATCATGTTTGGGACTTCAAAGGTTTTCTGGATCAGAAAATTTGAATTTCAGCTTTAAAAATGTGTTTAGATCAGAAAGTTCAACTCGTTTATGTTCTTCTGTTTCAGTTCATTAAATCACGTTCTGCTGAGCCACAACCTCCAGATCATTCTGTTTTCAGAACCAGCAACAGCGTTTGATCTACCATGTCAGGTTCTTTCTGGTGGTTCTGTGGTTTCAGCAGAACCAGAACCTCTGAGCTCTTTGAAGGTTCCATCACTCACCCTGTGTTTGATGGAACCCAAAGATTCAGATTCTTGCTCAAAGTGTCAGAGATCCAAGAATCCATCAATACATCCATGTTTAGATGTTCTGCTCTACACTGGAACCAGCAGCAGGCAGAACCTCAGAACCAACCAGGGAACAGATCCAGCTGCTGTCAGAGAATTATTCTGAGTTAGAACCAGAACAAACTCATCCTGAACAAGCTGCAATGTTTCCATGACAACATTAGGCACCGCCCACTGCGATAACTAGAAACACGTGACCAGGTGAAGTGGACCAATGAAATACCTGCTGGTAGTTAGATTACTGGTATATTACTGGTAGTTAGATTACTGGTAGTTAGATTACTGGTAGATTACTGGTAGTTAGATTACTGGTAGATTACTGGTAGTTAGATTACTGGTAGATTACTGGTAGTTAGATTACTGGTAGATTACTGGTAGTTAGATTACTGGTAGTTAGATTACTGGTAGATTACTGGTAGTTAGATTACTGGTAGATTACTGGTAGTTAGATTACTGGTAGTTAGATTACTGGTAGATTACTGGTAGTTAGATTACTGGTAGATTACTGGTAGTTAGATTACTGGTAGTTAGATTACTGGTAGATTACTGGTAGTTAGATTACTGGTAGTTAGATTACTGGTAGATTACTGGTAGTTAGATTACTGGTAGATTACTGGTAGTTAGATTACTGGTAGTTAGATTACTGGTAGATTACTGGTAGTTAGATTACTGGTAGTTGGATTACTGGTAGATTACTGGTAGTTAGATTACTGGTATATTACTGGTAGTTAGATTACTGGTAGTTAGATTACTGGTAGATTACTGGTAGTTAGATTACTGGTAGATTACTGGTAGTTAGATTACTGGTAGTTAGATTACTGGTAGTTAGATTACTGGTAGTTAGATTACTGGTAGATTACTGGTAGTTAGATTACTGGTAGTTGGATTACTGGTAGATTACTGGTAGTTAGATTACTGGTAGATTACTGGTAGTTGGATTACTGGTAGATTACTGGTAGTTGGATTACTGGTAGATTACTGGTAGTTAGATTACTGGTAGATTACTGGTAGTTAGATTACTGGTAGTTAGATTACTGGTAGATTACTGGTAGTTAGATTACTGGTAGTTAGATTACTGGTAGATTACTGGTAGTTAGATTACTGGTAGTTAGATTACTGGTAGTGAGATTACTGGTAGATTACTGGTAGTTAGATTACTGGTAGTTAGATTACTGGTAGATTACTGGTAGTTAGATTACTGGTAGTTAGATTACTGGTAGATTACTGGTAGTTGGATTACTGGTAGATTACTGGTAGTTAGATTACTGGTAGATTACTGGTAGTTAGATTACTGGTAGTTGGATTACTGGTAGATTACTGGTAGTTAGATTACTGGTAGATTACTGGTAGTTGGATTACTGGTAGTTGGATTACTGGTAGATTACTGGTAGTTAGATTACTGGTAGATTACTGGTAGTTAGATTACTGGTATATTACTGGTAGTTAGAGTACTGGTAGATTACTGGTAGTTGGATTACTGGTAGATTACTGGTAGTTAGATTACTGGTAGTTAGATTACTGGTAGATTACTGGTAGTTAGATTACTGGTAGATTACTGGTAGTTAGATTACTGGTAGTTGGATTACTGGTAGATTACTGGTAGTTAGATTACTGGTAGTTAGATTACTGGTAGATTACTGGTAGTTAGATTACTGGTAGATTACTGGTAGTTAGATTACTGGTAGTTGGATTACTGGTAGATTACTGGTAGTTGGATTACTGGTAGATTACTGGTAGTTAGATTACTGGTAGATTACTGGTAGTTCTTCCTGCGGGTGTTTCTGTTCCTGTCAAGAGTTAAAATTCTTTCTTTCATGATTTTCTGTCTTTAAACATGACACTTCCCATGATCCTCAGCTGCTGTCCAGGTGTGTGTGGCTGCAGGTAGATGAGTTTCTTCATCAGGTTGTTTCTTTCAGTCTCAGGAGGATCGAGACACTCGCAGGTTTCAGCTGAAGATCGCTGAGCTAAGCGCCGTAGTCAGGAAGCTGGAGGACCGAAACGCTCTGCTGTCTGAGGAACGCAACGAGCTGGTAACACAACCACTACACAATACAACACAACCACTACACAATACAACACAATACAACACAACCACTACACAATACAACACAATACAACACAACCACTACACAATACAACACAATACAACACTACCACTACACAATACAACACAACACTACCACTACACAATACAACACAATACAACACTACCACTACACAATACAACACAACACTACACAATACAACACAACCACTACACAATACAACACAACCGCTACACAACCACTACACAATACAACACAACCACTACACAATACAACACAATACAACACTACCACTACACAATACAACACAACACTACCACTACACAATACAACACAACCACTACACAATTCAACACAACCGCTACACAACCACTACACAATGCAACACTACCACTACACAATACAACACAACAAAACACTACCACTACACAATACAACACAACCACTACACAACCACTACACAATACAACACAACCACTACACAATACAACACAACCACTACACAACCACTACACAATACAACACAACCGCTACAGAATACAACACAATACAATACAACCACTACACAATACAACACAAAGACTACACAATACAACACAATACAATACAACCACTACACAATACAATACAACCACTACACAATACAACACGAAGACTACACAACCACTACACAACCACTACACAATACAACACAATACAACACAACCACTACACAATACAACACAATACAACACAACCACTACACAATACAACACAGTACAATACAACCACTACACAATACAACACAATACAATACAACCACTACACAATACAACACAACCACTACACAACCACTACACAATACAACACAATCACTACACAATACAATACAACCACTACACAATACAACACAATACAACCACTACACAACCACTACACAATACAACACAACCGCTACACAATACAACACAATACAATACAACCACTACACAATACAACACAACCACTACACAACCACTACACAATACAACACAACCACTACACAACCACTACACAATACAACACAACCACTACACAATACAACACAACCAGTACACAATACAACGCAATACAACACAACCACTACACAATACAACACAACCACTACACAACCACTACACAACCACTACACAATACAACACAACCACTACACAATACAACACAACCACTACACAACCACTACACAATACAACACAACCACTACACAATACAACACAATACAACACAAAGACTACACAATACAACACAAAGACTACACAATACAATACAACCACTACACAATACAACACAAACACTACACAACCACAATACAATACAACACAAACACTACACAACCACTACACAATACAACACAAACACTACACCTGGATGACACCTGGTCCACACACTTCAGACCCAGCCCGATCTCACGAGGATTCGTGAAACTGTCACGTAAATTTTTGTTTCGGTTTCGTGCGCACCAACACGATTTCGTCATGTTTTTCGTGCCGCTCACCACGAAATGCGCACCAATGTATTTTAAACGGCGGACTTTTCGTGCCACTCAGAACGTATTTCAAAAGAATGTGTATATTATATTTTTAATGTAAAACCGCGGCGAATCCAACGCTATATTTTGCATGACATCGTCCCTAAACATAACCCTAACCATAACCATAACCATAACCTAACCATAACCTAACCATAAGCCGGTGGTACACTTACCAATTTGCATAGGAATTTCAAGAATGTCCGGCGGCCGGCGGCCGCAAACACGATCACACAAGCAGTATACGCCGATGGACAGCTTAGATCGTCATGAATCCGCCGGTATAAACCACTTTCAGATGTGATTACCACAGCGAAAAACATTTCGTGGTGAGTGGCACGAAAAACATGACGAAATCGTGTTGGTGCGCACGAAACCGAAACTAAAACTTACGTGACAGTTTCACGAATCCCCGTGAGACCGGGTTGTCAGACCGCACTCTTTATCTTTTCTTTAGCTATTTTCTTTGTTCTGTTTATTCACGTGTCCTTGTTATTTTTGTGTTTTTCTCGTGCAGCTGAAGCGTCTGAGGGAAGCTGAGAGTCAGTTTCTTCCTCTTCTGGACAAAAACAAGCGTCTGAGCAGGAAGAACGAAGAGCTGGCTCTCGCTCTGCGTCGCCTCGACAACAAGCTTCGCTTCGTCACCCAGGAGAACCTGGAGATGGTAACTATGGTAACCCCCGACTCCAACAACACACCTGCAAACCGTATCCACTCCGGTTCTGTCCCAGTAACACCAGTAAAACCAGACAGACTGCAGTAGCTGCTGCTCACCAGCAGAGGGCAGACCGGTGACAGACCGCAGCTCGTCTCCTATTGGACACCTGGTCGGCAGCATCACCGTGGTAACAGTTTATTGTCGTCCACAGAGGAGGCCGAGTTCGTTGAATGACCTGGACCGCAGCCACTCCACCAGTTACCATGGTTACAGCCAGGATGAGAGGGAGATGGAGTTTCTACGATTACAGGTGCTAGAGCAGCAGCACATCATCGAGGACCTGTCCAAGGTACTACTACTACTGCTACTGTTCCTACCACTACTGCTACTACTATGACTGCTACTACTACTACTATTACTACTATTACTAGTACTGCTACTGTTACTTCTACTACGACTAGTACTACTACACTACTACTGTTACATCTACTACTACTACGTCTTCTACTACTAATACTTCTACTACTACTGTCACTGCTGTAAGTATTACGCATCATACCAACCAGTCAAATGGTACTACAGTGTATCTGAAAAAAATCTGTGTTTTCAGGCTCTGGAAACAGCTGGCTATGTGAAGAACGTCATTGTAAGTATGACGAGTACTGTTACCAGTACTACTACAGCTGGTAGTACTCAGTCTGGTGCAGAGATGTCATGAAATTAAAACAGAGTCACAAATATTAATCTGCTGGAAGACACAAAGTTCTTCATTCAGGGGGAATGAAGTACTGTGTTTATTTGTCCTCAGGAGAGGGACATGTTACTGCGATACCGACGCCAGGACTCAGTCAGGAGGAAACGGACCTTCAGAGCCTGCAGGGTGAGACTAGACAGCTACTTCAGTACTGTAGTACCCAGTGAAGTACTCACTGTACTGCTCCTATAAATACTATGGATACTAATAGTACTACAACATGATACAACACATCATTACAACCTGTACTGCTGTCACTACTAATACTATTACTGCTAGAAATACTATTCAGCTCCTACTACCTCAGTTACTGCTGCTCTGCTACAGTTACCTGTGTCCTCTACCTGTGTCCTCCACCTGTGTCCTCCACCTGTGTCCTCTACCTGTGTCCTCCACCTGTGTCCTCCACCTGTGTCCTCTACCTGTGTCCTCCACCTGTGTCCTCCACCTGTGTCCTCTACCTGTGTCCTCTACCTGTGTCCTCTACCTGTGTCCTCCACCTGTGTCCTCTACCTGTGTCCTCTACCTGTGTCTTCCACCTGTGTCCTCTACCTGTGTCCTCCACCTGTGTCCTCCACCTGTGTCCTCCACTTGTGTCCTCTACCTGTGTCTTCCACCTGTGTCCTCTACCTGTGTCCTCCACCTGTGTCCTCCACCTGTGTCCTCTACCTGTGTCCTCCACCTGTGTCCTCTACCTGTGTCCTCCACCTGTATCCTCCACCTGTGTCCTCTACCTGTGTCCTCCACCTGTGTCCTCTACCTGTGTCCTCCACCTGTGTCCTCTACCTGTGTCCTCCACCTGTATCCTCCACCTGTGTCCTCTACCTGTGTCCTCCACCTGTGTCCTCTACCTGTGTCCTCCACCTGTGTCCTCTACCTGTGTCCTCCACCTGTGTCCTCTACCTGTGTCCTCCACCTGTGTCCTCTACCTGTGTCCTCCACCTGTGTCATCTACCTGTGTCCTCCACCTGTGTCCTCTACCTGTGTCCTCTACCTGTGTCCTCCACCTGTATCCTCCACCTGTGTCCTCCACCTGTGTCCTCCACCTGTGTCCTCCACCTGTGTCCTCCACCTGTGTCCTCTACCTGTGTCCTCCACCTGTGTCCTCCACCTGTGTCCTCCACCTGTGTCCTCTACCTGTGTCTTCCACCTGTGTCCTCTACCTGTGTCCTCTACCTGTGTCCTCTACCTGTGTCCTCCACCTGTGTCCTCCACCTGTGTCCTCTACCTGTGTCCTCCACCTGTGTCCTCCACCTGTGTCCTCTACCTGTGTCCTCCACCTGTGTCCTCCACCTGTGTCCTCCACCTGTGTCCTCTACCTGTGTCCTCTACCTGTGTCCTCCACCTGTGTCCTCCACCTGTGTCCTCCACCTGTGTCCTCTACCTGTGTCCTCCACCTGTGTCCTCCACCTGTGTCCTCCACCTGTGTCCTCTACCTGTGTCCTCCACCTGTGTCTTCCACCTGTGTCCTCTACCTGTGTCCTCTACCTGTGTCCTCTACCTGTGTCTTCCACCTGTGTCCTCTACCTGTGTCCTCTACCTGTGTCCTCTACCTGTGTCCTCTACCTGTGTCTTCCACCTGTGTCCTCTACCTGTGTCCTCTACCTGTGTCCTCTACCTGTGTCCTCCACCTGTGTCTTCCACCTGTGTCCTCTACCTGTGTCCTCTACCTGTGTCCTCTACCTGTGTCCTCCACCTGTGTCCTCCACCTGTGTCCTCTACCTGTGTCCTCCACCTGTGTCCTCCACCTGTGTCCTCTACCTGTGTCATCTACCTGTGTCCTCCACCTGTGTCCTCTACCTGTGTCCTCCACCTGTATCCTCCACCTGTGTCCTCTACCTGTGTCCTCCACCTGTGTCCTCCACCTGTGTCCTCTACCTGTGTCCTCTACCTGTGTCCTCCACCTGTGTCTTCCACCTGTGTCCTCCACCTGTGTCATCTACCTGTGTCCTCCACCTGTGTCCTCTACCTGTGTCCTCCACCTGTGTCCTCCACCTGTGTCCTCTACCTGTGTCCTCCACCTGTGTCCTCCACCTGTGTCCTCTACCTGTGTCCTCCACCTGTGTCTTCCACCTGTGTCCTCCACCTGTGTCCTCTACCTGTGTCCTCTACCTGTGTCCTCCACCTGTGTCCTCTACCTGTGTCCTCCACCTGTATCCTCCACCTGTGTCCTCTACCTGTGTCCTCCACCTGTGTCCTCCACCTGTGTCCTCTACCTGTGTCCTCTACCTGTGTCTTCCACCTGTGTCCTCCACCTGTGTCCTCTACCTGTGTCCTCTACCTGTGTCCTCTACCTGTGTCCTCCACCTGTGTCCTCTACCTGTGTCCTCCACCTGTGTCTTCCACCTGTGTCCTCCACCTGTGTCCTCCACCTGTGTCCTCTACCTGTGTCCTCTACCTGTGTCCTCTACCTGTGTCCTCCACCTGTGTCTTCCACCTGTGTCCTCCACCTGTGTCCTCCACCTGTGTCCTCTACCTGTGTCCTCCACCTGTGTCCTCCACCTGTGTCCTCTACCTGTGTCCTCTACCTGTGTCCTCCACCTGTGTCCTCCACCTGTGTCCTCCACCTGTGTCCTCCACCTGTGTCCTCCACCTGTGTCCTCTACCTGTGTCCTCCACCTGTGTCTTCCACCTGTGTCCTCTACCTGTGTCCTCTACCTGTGTCCTCTACCTGTGTCCTCTACCTGTGTCCTCCACCTGTGTCCTCCACCTGTGTCCTCTACCTGTGTCCTCCACCTGTGTCCTCAACCTGTGTCCTCCACCTGTGTCCTCTACCTGTGTCTTCCACCTGTGTCCTCTACCTGTGTCCTCCACCTGTGTCCTCCACCTGTGTCCTCTACCTGTGTCCTCTACCTGTGTCCTCCACCTGTGTCTTCCACCTGTGTCCTCTACCTGTGTCCTCTACCTGTGTCCTCTACCTGTGTCCTCTACCTGTGTCCTCCACCTGTGTCCTCCACCTGTGTCCTCTACCTGTGTCCTCCACCTGTGTCCTCAACCTGTGTCCTCCACCTGTGTCCTCTACCTGTGTCTTCCACCTGTGTCCTCTACCTGTGTCCTCCACCTGTGTCCTCCACCTGTGTCCTCCACCTGTGTCCTCTACCTGTGTCCTCCACCTGTGTCTTCCACCTGTGTCCTCCACCTGTGTCATCTACCTGTGTCCTCCACCTGTGTCCTCTACCTGTGTCCTCCACCTGTGTCTTCCACCTGTGTCCTCTACCTGTGTCCTCCACCTGTGTCTTCCACCTGTGTCCTCCACCTGTGTCATCTACCTGTGTCCTCTACCTGTGTCCTCCACCTGTGTCATCTACCTGTGTCCTCTACCTGTGTCCTCCACCTGTGTCCTCCACCTGTGTCCTCTACCTGTGTCCTCTACCTGTGTCCTCTACCTGTGTCATCTACCTGTGTCCTCTACCTGTGTCCTCCACCTGTGTCATCTACCTGTGTCCTCTACCTGTGTCCTCCACCTGTGTCATCTACCTGTGTCCTCTACCTGTGTCCTCCACCTGTGTCTTCCACCTGTGTCCTCCACCTGTGTCCTCCACCTGTGTCTTCCACCTGTGTCCTCCACCTGTGTCATCTACCTGTGTCCTCTACCTGTGTCCTCCACCTGTGTCATCTACCTGTGTCATCTACCTGTGTCCTCCACCTGCGCAGGTGATTGAGACGTTCTATGGTTATGATGAAGAGGCGTCTGTGGACTCTGATGGATCATCTTTATCGTTTCACACCGACAGAACCCCAGATACAGAACCAGAGGAGGTACACAACCACAGACACACACACAGACACACACAGACACACACACACACACACACACAACAACAGACACACACCGACACACACAGACACACAACCACAGACACACACAGACACACAACCACAGACACACACACAGAGACACACAACCGCAAACACACAACCACAGACACACAACCAGACAGTGGTTCCTCCCTGGCTGTGTGTGTTTCAGGTGTGTGTACGTGAGGAGGCGGAGCTTCGGTACCGTCAGCTGACTCAGGAGTATCAGGCGCTGCAGCGAGCCTACGCGCTATTGGCCGAGACCAGTGGAGGGAACTACGACGCTGAGAAAGAGATCAAGGTGACCAGGGTTCTGTTGGGTTCGAGAACAGTAACTGGCTGCTGGTTCTGTTGGGTTCTAGAACACTAACAGGCTGCTGGTTCTCCGTTTCAGACCAGAGAACAGTTGCTGGCGGAGATCAGTCGGTTCCAGACACGAGTAGCAGATCTGGAGTCGGCGCTGAAACAACAAGGACTGGTAACACAACAGACACACAAACACATCATGTGTCCAGGTGAGAACAATATCTACATTCTGATTGGTTCCAGAGTAGACCCCTGAAAAGGGCTGTGTCTACATGCTGATCAAAGGACCAATGAGAACCATGCAGAGGTAGAACATAGAACAGGGCAACCAATCATGTTTCACAAAGGCCAGATGAAAGGCTGAAATACAGGATGCCAGAAGGACCAGGTGGAGGTTCAGGTGGAGGTACAGGTGATGGTGGAGGTCAAACGTTTATTGTCATTTTCATACACAAGAGAATCAAATTTTGTTTCTTGACCAGTGGCTGTAGTGCAATAAAAACATCAATAAATGTGTACATCATGTTAAAATATAGACATCAAAAGAAACAAATAATAACAATCAAATCAGATAAAAAAGAACAATTAAATCAGTCAAACAATCCAGTCTCTCTGAAGTGCATTAAGTTGTGGGTGTGTATGTGGGGATGGAGAACAGGCCATCAATAGGCCTCACAGTCTGAGGAGAGAAGCTCTTCAGCTTCCTGCTAGTTCTGCAGATGCTGCTGCTGTATCTCCTCCCTGATAGCAAAAGGGAGAAGATGTGGTGGGAGGGGTGGAGTGGGTCCATAATGGTGGAGGTGTCTCTGCTGATGCTGGTAGATCTCCATCAGGCTGGGGAGTGGGGCGCCAATGATTCTGCTGGCTGTCCTGACCAGTCTGTGGAGCCGCTTTCTGTCCTTCATGCTGCAGCATCTGAATCAGGTGGTGAAGCCATAGTTCAGGATGCTTTCAGTGGTGAACCTGTAGAAGGTGGTGAGGTGTGTGGTAGGGAGGCCTGTTTTTCTGAGTTTGTAGAGGAAGTGGAGCTGCTGCTGAGCTTTTTGAGGACTGCTGAGGTGTTAGTGGTTGTAGTTAGGTCTTGTGAACACCCAAGTACTTCACCCTGCTGACCTTCATCACTGCAGTCCTGTCGATGAATAGTGGTGCATGATCCTGTTTGCCAGCCCTCCTGAAATCGACAACAGCCTCCCTGGTTTGTCCACATTGAGGGAGAGGTTATGGGAACTGCACCAGGAGCTCAGCTGTTTCATTTCTTCCTTGTATGCAGACTCGCTGTTGTCCTTAATGAGGTCCACCACCATCGTGTCATCTGCAAACTTCAGGATGTGGTTGCTGCAGAATCTGGTAGTGCAGTTGAAGGTGAGCAGGCTGAAGAGCAGAAGGCTCCGGACACAGCCCTGTGGAGTGCCTGTGCTCACTGTGATGGTGTTTGATGTGTGGCTGCCCACCCTGACTGTCTACTGTCACTGAGTCAAAAATTGGTAGATCCAGTTACAGATGCTGTTGTCCACCTTTAGCAGCTGAAGACTTTCCACTAGCTGCTGTGGAATGATGGTGTTGAAGGCACTGCTGAAGTCTACAGGTGGAGGTACAGGTGATGGTGGAGGTACAGGTGGAATCAAAGCAGGTTTGGTTCTCTGTGGAACATGACTAAACACACCTAATGTAGAACATGAGAGCAAAACACAGAACAGGTTAGAGTTCATAGCGGTAACCCAGACGTCTGTCTGTCTGTCTGTCAGGATGTAAAGTGGGTGGAGGAGAAGCAGCTGCTGTATCAGAGGAACCAGGAGCTGGTGGAGAAGGTGAGGACTTTAGAACCTTCAGCTGTTAGAAGTTCTCCTCTGCTCTTTTCGGTCTGACGTTCTGTTCCTGGTTCCAGGTGAGGCGGATGGAAGGAGAAGAGCTGCGACTGCAGAACGACATCCAGGACGTCAGAGACCAGAACGAGCTGCTGGAGTTCAGGATCCTCGAGCTGGAGGTAAACCTCACACAAACAACAGGTGAACACAGGTAGGACAGGAACTAATGCTCCCTGTCTCTGTTTCCATGGAAACGCTATCTGCTGTTCAGGAGAGAGAGCGACGCTCACCTGGCATGAACTTCCCACAACTACATTTCCCAGAAGGCCTCAGTCCTCTGCAGATATACTGTGAGGCAGAAGGAGTCACTGTGAGTAACTGCTGGACACGCATGAACACACGTGAACACACCTGAACACACCTGAACACGCATGAACACACCTGAACACGCATGAACACACCTGAACACACATGAACACACCTGAACACGCATGAACACACCTGAACACACCTGAACACACCTGAACACACCTGAACACACGTGAACACACCTGAACAGACGTGAACACACCTGAACACACGTGAACACACCTGAACAGACGTGAACACACCTGAACACACGTGAACACACCTGAACAGACGTGAACACACCTGAACACACGTGAACACACCTGAACAGACGTGAACACGCATGAACACACATGAACACACGTGAACACACCTGAACACACGTGAACACACCTGAACAGATGTGAACACACCTGAACACACATGAACACACCTGAACAGACGTGAACACACCTGAACACGCATGAACACACCTGAACACACGTGAACACACCTGAACACACCTGAACACACATGAACACACCTGAACACACGTGAACACGCATGAACACACCTGAACACACGTGAACACACCTGAACAGATGTGAACACACCTGAACACACATGAACACACCTGAACAGATGTGAACACATCTGAACACACGTGAACACACCTGAACAGATGTGAACACACCTGAACACACATGAACACACCTGAACAGACGTGAACACACCCGAACAGATGTGAACACACCTGAACACACCTGAACACACATGAACACACCTGAACAGACGTGAACACACCCGAACAGATGTGAACACACCTGAACACACCTGAACACACATGAACACACCTGAACACACGTGAACACGCATGAACACACCTGAACACACCTGAACACACATGAACACACATGAACACACCTGAACACACGTGAACACGCATGAACACACCTGAACACACGTGAACACACCTGAACAGATGTGAACACACCTGAACACACCTGAACACACGTGAACACACCTGAACAGATGTGAACACATCTGAACACACGTGAACACACGTGAACACACATGAACACACCTGACTACACCTGAAGACACATGAACACACCTGAACAGACGTGAACACACCTGAACACACTTGAACACACGTGAACACACCTGAACACATCTGAACACACGTGAACACACCTGAACAGATGTGAACACACCTGAACACACATGAACACACCTGACTACACCTGAAGACACATGAACACACCTGAACAGACGTGAACACACCTGAACACACTTGAACACACATGAACACACCTGAACACACGTGAACACACCTGAACAGACGTGAACACACCCGAACAGATGTGAACACACCTGAACACACCTGAACACACATGAACACACCTGACTACACCTGAAGACACATGAACACACCTGAACAGACGTGAACACACCTGAACACACTTGAACACACGTGAACACACCTGAACACACATGAACACACCTGAACAGACGTGAACACACCCGAACAGATGTGAACACACCTGAACACACGTGAACACACCTGAACACACGTGAACACACCTGAACACACATGAACACACCTGAACACACGTGAACACACCTGAACAGACGTGAACACACCTGAACAGATGTGAACACACATGAACACATATGAACACACATGAACACACCTGAACAGATGTGAACACACATGAACACACCTGAACACACGTGAACACACCTGAACACACATGAACACACCTGAACACACATGAACACACCTGAACAGACATGAACACACCTGAACAGACGTGAACACACCTGAACAGACGTGAACACACCTGACTACACCTGAACAGACGTGAACACACCTGAACAGACATGAACACACCTGAACAGACGTGAACACACCTGAACACACGTGAACACACCTGACTACACCTGAACACACATGAACACACCTGAACACACGTGAACACACCTGACTACACCTGAACACACATGAACACACCTGAACACACGTGAACACACCTGAACAGACGTGAACACACCTGAACAGATGTGAACACACGTGAACACACCTGAACACACATGAACACACGTGAACACACGTGAACACACCTGAACACACGTGAACACACCTGAACACACATGAACACACGTGAACACACCTGAACAGACGTGAACACACATGAACACATATGAACACACATGAACACATATGAACACACATGAACACACCTGAACAGACATGAACACACCTGAACAGACGTGAACAGACGTGAACACACCTGACTACACCTGAACACACATGAACACACCTGAACAGACGTGAACACACCTGAACAGATGTGAACACACCTGAACACACCTGAACACACATGAACACACCTGAACACACGTGAACACACCTGAACAGACGTGAACACACCTGAACAGATGTGAACACACCTGAACACACCTGAACACACATGAACACACGTGAACACACCTGAACAGACGTGAACAGACGTGAACACACCTGACTACACCTGAACACACATGAACACACCTGAACAGACGTGAACACACCTGAACAGATGTGAACACACCTGAACACACCTGAACACACATGAACACACGTGAACACACCTGAACAGACATGAACACACCTGAACAGATGTGAACACACCTGAACACACCTGAACACACATGAACACACGTGAACACACCTGAACAGACGTGAACACACCTGACTACACCTGAACACACATGAACACACCTGAACACACATGAACACACCTGAACAGATGTGAACACACGTGAACACACCTGAACACACATGAACACACGTGAACACACCTGAACACACGTGAACACACCTGAACAGACGTGAACACACGTGAACACACCTGAACACACATGAACACACGTGAACACACCTGAACAGACGTGAACACACATGAACAGACATGAACACACCTGAACAGACGTGAACACACCTGACTACTCCTGAACACACATGAACACACCTGAACACACGTGAACACACCTGAACAGATGTGAACACACCTGAACACACGTGAACACACCTGAACAGACGTGAACACACCTGAACAGACATGAACACACCTGAACAGACGTGAACACACCTGACTACTCCTGAACACACATGAACACACCTGAACACACGTGAACACACCTGAACAGACGTGAACACACCTGAACAGATGTGAACACACATGAACACATATGAACACACATGAACACACCTGAACAGACATGAACACACGTGAACAGACGTGAACACGCCTGAACAGACGTAAACACGCCTGAACAGACATGAACACACCTGAACAGACATGAACACACGTGAACACACATGAACACATATGAACACATATGAACACACATGAACACACCTGAACAGACATGAACACACCTGAACAGACGTGAACACACGTGAACACACATGAACACATATGAACACATATGAACACACATGAACACACCTGAACAGACATGAACTCACCTGAACAGACATGAACACACCTGAACAGACGTGAACACACGTGAACACACATGAACAGACGTGAACACACCCGAGCATTGCTGAGTAAAGCTGTGTTTGTGTTTTTAGGACATTGTGATCAGTGAGTTGATGAAGAAGCTGGACATTCTGGGAGATAACGCCGTAAGTGTATGTTGAATTTATTTTGTACATGTATGTGCTGTTACATTCAAACATGACCAGTTCTAAATCAGTGCATGTTCTCTGAATCACGCGATCCGATTGGTCAGGACAGATTTAACCTTCTGAAATTCCACATGTCCATTGGTTGTCCATGTTTACATGTTTAACATGTTGCTGACATGTTAATGATGTGTTCCTATGTTGATATCATGATGTTTGACTGAGATCATGAAATACTGACCTGTTGAATTGTTTTCCATGTTATTTACGTATTGCTGTGTTGTCCTTCTGTCCTGTTGTTTGTGTTGTTGGCCTGTAGTTACATTGTTGGTTTCATGTTGTTTTTGTGTTGTTGACATGTTGTTGTTGTGTTGTTGACATGTTGTTGGTGTGTTGTTGTTGTTGTGGTGGTGTTGACATGTTGTTGTTGTTGTTGTGTTGTTGACATGTTGTTGGTGTGTTGTTGTTGTGTTGTTGACGTGTTGTGTTTTTGACATGTTGGTGTGTTGTTGTGTTGTTGACATGTTGGTGTATTGTGTTGTTGACATGTTGTTGGTGCATTGTTGGTGTGTTGTCGACATGTAGTTGGTGTGTTGTTGTGTTGTTGACATGTTGTTGTTGTGTTGTGTTTTTGACATGTTGTCGGTGCGTTGTTGGTGTGTTGTCGACATGTAGTTGGTGTGTTGTTGACATGTTGTTGGTGTGTTGTTGACACATTGTTGGTATGTTGTTGATATGTTGTTGGTGTTTTGTTGATATGTTGTTGGTGTTTTGTTGATATGTTGTTGGTGAACTGATAACATATTGTTGATGTGTTGTTGACATGTAGTTGGCGTGTTGTTTTCCTACAGACTCTGTCCAATGAGGAGCAGGTGGTGGTGATCCATGCCAGGACAGTGCTGACTCTGGCAGAGAAGGTGAGAAGCACATCTGGACATGAACACATTAGAAGGTTCCTTTGTGCTTCATCTGCGCTTTGCCTTCACAGGTTCTTCAAATGTTCTTCATGTCATTGAATACTTAATATAAATTTTGTTCATCTTTGTTCTACTCATGGTCTGTGTGATAAATATAGAGCCACAGAAGCTAGTTAGCCTAGCTTAGCATAAGGCCTGGAAACAGAAACAGCTTAGCTTAGATCTGTAGGGTTAGGGTTAGCAGACCATCAGGTTCTACTCTGTAGGGTTGGCAGACCATCAGGTTCTAATCTGTAGGGTTAGCAGACCATCAGGTTCTACTCTGTAGAGTTAGCAGACCATCAGGTTCTACTTTGTAGAGTTGGCAGACCATCAGGTTCTAATCTGTAGGGTTAGCAGACCATCAGGTTCTGCTCGAGAAACATGTTGGAGTTTCTTCACCAAAAGAGCTTTACGAGGAGGTGATAACTGTCTGATCCTTGTCCATCTACCAGTCTGTCATTTACCTGTCTCACCATCTACCTGTCTGTTTCTCCAGTGGCTGGAATCCATTGAGGTGACCAGGTCGGCTCTGCAGCAGAAGATGTTGGACATAGAGAGTGAGAAGGTAAAGTGTCTTTAGACTGTTTGATGAGGGTTGGGGTTTACCTGGCTGTAGCTCTGTCTTCTCTTTGGACCAAATTGTCGGTCTGACTGAGGTTTCATGCTGAGACAAGTTCTAATAAAACTACGTGGACCTTCCTCCTCCTTCTCTACCTGCTGAAGTCCCGTGGTCAGTGTGAGGACCTGGAGCCTCATTTAGAAAACATTGCGTAGGATCCATACTAAAAGTTTGCATATGCCGAACATCTGAAATAGGCGTATGCCAAAAAAATATTCTGATTTATAAAACTGTGCGTAAGCACAGCTGCACGCAATTTCTCCTTTATAAATCACACACCAGCTGGAAGATTGCACAGGTGGATTGTTAGGTTCAAACCTGAAGAATACACAAACAGCTCAGGAAGAAAAGACAGCACTCACGAGCTCTGGTCTTTTACTTGCACAAGGAGAGAGTTGAGACTACAGCTCTGCAGCCTCACAAACTCTGGAGAACCTGCCTCTCTCCTTGTCCTTTTATTTCCTTCTCATACAATCATACGGTACAGAGGAGTCATCATGCGTTAGTCATAAGATTTCAGAACAATACAAAGACAGAACATGTCTTACTTGCATGATCTTATCATAAGAGCAAGACAGCTCACTATAGGAACAAGTCAGCTTTGTTCTTGTTGTTACTTCCGAACACGTGCATGGTCACAACTTAGAATGCTGATGGTAGTCCTTATTTCTTCATAGTCACTCAATGATAACCTCATAAGTATAATCATTCTAATATAAGTGTAATTCTTCTAACATTTCCCTCCTGTTTATTACTGATGAATGTCAACTTCTCAGAATCACATTATTACAACTCCCTTGTGAGGTTTTCTGTAACATGTTCATGTTTATAACACCTTCATCAACTTACACTCAGAGTGCATCAGTAAACAAGAACTTACACCTTTTCATTGATTTCAGAAGAATTTCCTATCATTAGTGCTCTTATTTCATCACTCAACATTACTTTTGACACGGTCCTGCTTATGGTTTTGGTCATGAGTGCATTGAAACATGGGATGATGCAACCAGTCAAAATGAAAAATAAGAATATTACGAGAAGGATTGGAGTTAATGTTTTTAACAGAATGTTATACCAACTGCCAGAGGTAAACCATGCCAAGGGGCTCCAGCCTTCCCAGTTCATGCTCTTATCCGCATCCTTGGTCAGTTTGTCCTTCAGATGTTCAAGTTGGTCAACAATGTGAGAGTAGTTAATGTACCATCAGGAATGAACGTGCAACAGTGCTCTCCAATAACCGCACAGAGACCACCCTGGGAGGCCAAAATATAATCAAGACCTGTCCTATTCTGCAGAATCATGGCCCTCATGGCTTTCTTCTCAGGATCATCTCTAAGTTGGTGTGCTAGATGAAGAACTGTGTTTGTGAGTTCTTCAAGTTCCCAGTGCATGTCATTCATCCTATTTCCCAGATACGCTGTTCCATACATGGGACAAAGTGTCATAAGGATACCTCTAGTGTCTGATATTAGTGGTGGAGAGCTAGTAGTGTCTGGGATAGAATGCCTTTGACGTCTAGATGTTGTACTAAGAATAGTGGTAACATCTGATCTGGGAATCACAAGAGCAGCAGGCTGTAGTTTAGCCAAGTAGCACGCATCATCCCATCTCTGAGGGAGATATGAGATATAAATATACCTTATGGCCAAACGTGGTCAGTCGGGCAGGGACCCCGCCCACATGTGGAAGCAGTGAATTCATACCAGGTTCAGACACCCATCCCACCACATTGCCACAGATTTCCACGGCAGTGAGGTTGATTGGTGTTACTCAACCTTCCTCACACCAAGAGCCGCTGCACAGGGGATGGCTCCAAACACCTCCCACAGGAAAGTAAGTCGTGCAGTCTGCCACGCCTAGGGCCACGTCTCCCTCAGCACAGCTCCTCCTAAAACACAGTGATGGTGCATTTGGATAGTGTGCCATTGTGATTCCCTGTAGGTTAGCGTTATTAGTAGTTATACACTGGAATGTTGAGGCATTCTCCAGCTTGTCAAGTCATAGTTACTGGTAGTAGCGCAGTTTGGTAATCTCGAGTAATTAGTGGCTGGTGTTGTTGTGAGTGCTGTGTGCATTGCAATGATACATGTTTTCATCTAGTGTGACTGGTTTTGGTGTTAAGCAAGGATTGGTCCTTGAATGATGAGGTATGAATGAGCGCACATAGCAGTCAGACATATTCAGACTTATTGCTGTTAAATTAGCCGTCTGGAACCAAACATTATCATGGTCATCATCAACATCGAGTTCATGGTTTCTTTTTCCTCTATGAATCTCTTTTATCATTAACAAACATGAAATGAGGATTAGAAGTACCACAGCTGTTGGGCCCAACAGGGCCGCCGTCTTGACACGTTGAGTCATGACCTGGAGGGAGAGGTTACCAGCACTTCACCTCCTTTTATCAGCTAACAGTGTTCTTGTCCTGTTCTTTGTCCAGTGAGTGTGTGGATGTATGTATGAGGATCTTTAGAGTACTCTGCTCCCTAAAGACAGTGAAGATCTGTTGGTTTCTTCACTGACATTGAGACGATTAACCACTAAAAGGTTTAATCCCCTTTGCAGTCAGACTTCCCCTTACCATCACCGGAGTTTTCCTCCAAGAACCTCTGTATCTTGCAGTGATAGGTGGATCCACGATGCTCTTTCTGTCATCTTTATAGCAGTAGGTGTCGTCAGCAGCACCTGGTACGGTCCTTCCCACCTCGGTGAGGACCAATGTTTCCTGTTAATGGACTTCATGAGCACCCAGTTACCCACTCGAACCGGTGGGACACCCTCCTGTTGAGAGACAGGTGCATCTGGCATAGCATGTCATTAGCATGTTTTATTTCTCTTGCTTGTAATGTTTTCCTCATATACTCTGCTAATGTGCACTTCTCATCTATACTGATTTCAGGTTTGTTTAAACTGCAGAAACACAAACTGTCTGCCATGTATTACTTCAAGTGGTGTTAGACCTGTTTGGTTTGGTGTGATGCACATATACAGCTGCACTAGGTCTAAACAATCAGGCCATTTTTGTCCTGTCTCTTCCATGCATTTCTTAAGTCTGTTTCTTATTGTTCCATTTGTCCTCTCTACCAGTACTGCACTCTGTGGATGATAGGCATAGTGGTTCTTTGAGCAAATGTCTAAGTTCTGAGTCAGTTGGCCTATCATTTGATTTTCAAAAATGAGTGGCATTTCTGATGGTTTTAGGAATACCGTGTGTTGGTATTATTCGTTTGCATAATTTAACACGTTAACAAATATGCAGGCACGTTTATATTTTAAAATATTTATATAATAATACATTTATGCTGCATTACATCTCTGCTTTGTCAACATGAAATTTTATTTTAGCTTGATCTGTTGAACTGTGTGATAATTACCTCCACCAGGAGGTTATGTAATCACCGGAGTTTGTTTGTGTGTGTGTGTGTGTGTGTGTGTGTGTCTGTCTGTCTGTCTGTCTGTCTGTCTGTCTGTCTTTTAACAGCATAACTCAAAAAGTCATGGACGGATTTTCACCAAATTTTTACAGGATGTCCGGAAGAGTAAGAATCGATTAGATTTTGGAGGTGATCCGGGTCACCGTCTGGATCTAGGAATTTTTTGAAGGTCGAAGGACAATTGAGAGATGGCCGCCAGGCTGTGATTTTTTGAGTTATGCTGTTAACAGACAAACACACACACTCACACACACACACAGACGGACAGACAGACAAACGGCATGGTGGAGGTATGGGCTCTCTGAGTGCTTTTCTAGTTGTTATTGTGGTCTTTATACTGCATAAAGACTGAAGTGTTTGAAATGTACCAGGCTGAGCTGCATTCCAGAGATAAAAAGGACCTTGAAGTAAAAGCAGATGCAAGCAAACCGTTAGAAACACTGAGTTCTCATCTTGTGCTGGGAAACTTTGTGGTACAAACTAACAGTGAAAATACAGTCTTTGTCTTACAGAAATAATTTCCTGACACACTTCATAAAAGCTCGTCATTGAAAAATCCCAAATCTCTAAACGTATGAACAACTGAAAATTAGATTCCGGTTTAACTGAGTCCATTGCAGGTTTCTCTGATCATTCTCACAAAGCAAACCAGACCATAAAGTCATTTCTGTGATCCTGCTTGCATACGACATCCTGAACTCAAATTACAGGTAAGAACAAGAGAAGCACATGTGGTGCAGATGTTCTGAATTCAGTTTATGTTTCTACTGCTTTTTGTAAGAAAGTTTTTTTCTTTTTTTTAATTAAAAAAACAAAAACACAATAACATAATTTTTAGCATCTAAAACCAGACTTTATATTAAGTGCAGTTGTGTCAGAAGACAAACTAATATCTAGGTTTTAGATCTAAAGCTGCCCACACATAATAGGAGTTAACTTATCAAGTTATTGCAGCTCGTATTCAGTATAAAAGCTGAGTTAATTTAACCAAAGGAAGACAATGTTGTAATAAACTGTAATACATTTTTTACAGTTGATCTAGGAGGTCAGACCTCTACTGATATTTCATCTCTGCAACACAGAAGAGCATTTCTTCATGAGGCCCTGAAGAAATGATAAATCCTTTGTGTATCTTTTCTTTTTAAACTGGAAGGGCAGATATAATTCTACATCAGTGGATACATGTACTGCTGCTATAACTGCCTGTATATGAAGCAGGTTTGTTTTCTAAACATAATCTGGAATCCAACTTCTACAGTAGTTGGTTGACCCTAAAAATGACATCATTTGTCTCTTTCTTTTGTTGATTGGACAGTCTTTGGACCAATGTCCTTTTCCCCATAAGTCCAGCATGAGTCCTCTCCTCTCTCTGTGTCTTCCTCTAAAACTCCCTCTGGCTCTCTGTCCTCCTGGTGGTCCTCTGAAGTCCACCTCACAGTTTGGATCATTATCATCTTGATAGAAAATGCTGGGTGTCTTCTTCTGTTCCTTTTTATTTATAATTACAGTGTAAATGTGTAAATTCACTCCTTGTGGTTGTGGTCTGTCACCCTCGTTATAGGGAGGGGGTCCGTTATCTGGTGCTTCAGCTGCCGACGCACCAGGCCATCGTCATTGTTGTCTTTGTGTGTTCCGTTTGTACACTATCTTATCATCTTCTGCTCTGGCTGCACAGGCTTCAGCTTCTTTTTGTTTGTTGCTGTATTTCTCTTTTGTGCTTCTTTCAGCCATATTTCTGCATAATGAAGCTGTTTTTCAGTTTCTTCTAATTTCTTTTTATCTGTTTGTTGTCTTACAGTTAATTTTGTAAATGGCTCCTACTATTATTTTGCCATTCATTTCATATTTCTTTTCCCAATTTGGCAAGAATTGTGTGGAACCTGGATGTTTTTGTTCCATGTTTTTTTGCATCGCCTTATAGTGAAATTTTTCCTTGATTAGTTCCCATTTTGGTTTGTTTTGTTCGAATTTTTTTTTATTATTATTATTTAGAATTTGTGGTGCTGTTCAAAATTATTTTATTGAGAATTTGTGAAAAACAATGCTTCATGAGCCAAAATTCAGCCCTTGGAAAACAAACTTCTAGGCCAGCTCTATTAGCTAGTCCGGTTTTCCACTGGGGGTCCTATCCCAGGACTGAAAGTCGTTTTAGAGTTTTCACAAAGTCCTCCTAAATCTTAATGACTGTTCACACTCAGTGATTTACTTCAACTGACAACAGCCGTACGTTCACACCGGTAGGTTTCAGGCTGTCTGCTGCTTCAATCACTGACCAGTCCTTTTACACTCACAGTTTTACACATGCACACGTTTTGTAAGTTTTCAGCTTTCCCTAGCTCAGGACTTCACTTTCCTAACGCGCTTTCCACACTCACTCTTTGAGTGTCAATGCATTTGTGCAGTATCTGTCGTTCATTCCTGGTGCTGTTTTCTTTGTTCAGATGCCGTCAACCTGGAACCCCGCGGAACCCGGACAGGGTTTAACCGGCCGATGTGGAATTCAACCACGGAGGGCTTTCGTCCCCGAACCTAGTTCCAGGGGGCTGTGCACAGACTTCGGTCTCCCTTGAACAGCTCCTTAGGGTTCTGGGTGTATTGGCATCCGGCTCGAATGTTAAGTTATGTTAGGTTCAAACCTGAAGAATACACAAACAGCTCAGGAAGAAAAGACAGCACTCACGAGCCCCAGTCTTTTACTTGCACAAGGAGAGAGATAGAGACTACAGCTCTGTAGTATGCATCACTGCAGCCCCACAAACTCTGGAGAACCTACCTCTCTCCTTGTCCTTTTATTTCCTTCTCATACAATCATACGGTACAGAGGAGTCATCATGCGTTAGTCATAAGATTTCAGAACAATACAAAGACAGAACATGTCTTACTTGCATGATCTTATCATAAGAGCAAGACAGCTCACTATAGGAACAAGTCAGCTTTGTTCTTGTTGTTACTAACGAACACGTGCATGGTCACAACTTAGAATGCTGATGGTAGTCCTTATTTCTTCATAGTCACTCAATGATAACCTCATAAGTATAATCATTCTAATATAAGTGTAATTCTTCTAACATGGATCCACCTCACATTCCGCCCACAACACGCCCACATTTTACCATGAATGGTCAATGCAAAGTAACTCATGAATGTATCTGTATATAAATAAGCTGCTGATCCACGGCATTTCACACAGCGCCCCCTGCAGTCTTTTCACTGCTGTGCGTCAGGATGAATGAATCGTGTGTTGACCCAGGCCACCCTGACACTAAATTTGTTATGATCATGTCCGATGTACAAATAATTTGTACACTGATTGAATGTACATTTTTTCGGTTCACAGACAAATTCATCTTCACTCGGAGCCCTTACAGCAACATGAGTGCAGTCAGTTACGTCGATTACATTTGGGAAACCGGACATCGCTGCAAATTGCTGTTTAATGTTGGCCTGTTCACCCACAGTGTAAGGAAACCTGATGTACTGACTGGTCATGTTTAAAATGTCATCCAAAACAGCTGGCATTATTGCACTGAGGGATGGTTGTGATATCCAGACCTAAAGGACATCATTTAACTGTTTATCAGACCCAGATAGGATTTAGACAACAAATGTAACCTCATATATTCTTCATATAAAACACAGACCTGTCGGCCACTTAATGCTGGAAGGAGCCAGAAACCCCCGAGTCGTCAGCTCCTGTGTCTGTACCGGGATGGTTTGGGCGGGGGGGTCGGTCTAAGACGGCCCAGTTCAGCACATAGATCCAAGAGCACTGCTCTATGGAATCTGAATCGGCTTATTAGCCAGTCATCGTCATGGGCAAATCCCCGTTATCCCTAAAATCTCTCTCCATTCTTAACATGATCTTCCAGCAATGCCAGCGCATCCATTGTCCCACATTACGCACGGCTGTCACCCGCTATTTATCCGCTTCATCAGCGACTGGACTGATTGTCACAGGCCTTTTCCAAATTAATAATCAATCAGTGCCACTCACCGCTCTGTATCATTTGAAGATGGAAGTTTGATATATGAACATAGTTCCGCAAATACAGTCGTAGGCCGAATGACGCACTATATGAACATCTACAACAATGAGGGTTTATGATTATCCGGCTCTACAAGTCTAATATGTGATAACAATAAAGGTTTGAGATCAATCTGGCTTCAATTCGCCACTTCACCCTCCGGCACTGCCGTTCCCTCTGTCTCCAAAATGTGCTTAAGCAAGCATCAAAGTTGGTGCACCGGTGCGCACATTCTCACGACAAGTTTGTTTTTAGAAATCACAACCTTTGCGTAGAAAGTGCCGTACATAACTTTCTAGCCCTGTTTTGTGCTTACGCAAGATTTATAAATGAGGCCGATGAAGGTAAATTTGTTTCTTTATTCTTCAATCGAAAAAAAAGTTGCTCCAATCGCAAAACGTGTTTTCAATCAGAAAAAACTTCACTTCAATCAAAAAAAAAGTTTTCAATCAAAGAAAGAACTTGTTCAAACGCAAAAAAAAACATTTGAGACCCAAAAAATTGCATATAAACACGTGGACAAAATTGTTGGTACCCCTCAGTTAAAGAAGGAAAAACCCACAATTCTCACTGAAATCACTTGAAACTCACAAAAGTAACAATAAATAAAAATTTATTGAAAATTAAATAATCAAAAACAGCCATTACTTTTGAATTGTTGATTAACATAATTATTTAAAAAACAAACTAATGAAACAGGCCTGGACAAAAATGATGGTACCTCTATAAAAGATTGAAAACTATTTGACCAGAGTGACATGATTAACTCAGGTGTGTCATTTAATTGACATCACAGGTGTTTCCAAACTCATAATCAGTCAGTCTGCCTATTTAAAGGGAGACAAGTAGTCACCCTGCTGTTTGGTGAAAAGGTGTGTACCACACTGAACATGGACAACAGAAAGCGAAGGAGAGAATTGTCCCAGGACATCCGAAAAAAAATGATAGACAAACATCTTAAAGGTAAAGGCTATAAGACCATCTCTAAACAGCTTGAAGTTCCTGTGACAACAGTGGCTCATATTATTCAGAAGTTCAAGACCCACGGGACAGTAGCCAACCTCCCTGGACGTGGCCGCAAGAGGAAAATTGATGACAAATTGAAGAGACTGATCGTTGGAATTGTATCCAAAGAGCCCAGAGCAACCTCCAAAGAAATTAAAGGTGAACTCCAAGGCCAAGGTACATCAGTGTCAGATCGCACCATTCGTCGTTGTTTGAGCCAAAGTGGACTTCATGGGAGACGACCAAGGAGGACACCACTGCTGAAAAAAACTCATAAAAAAGCCAGACTGGAATTTGCAAAAATGCATGTTGACAAGCCACAAAGCTTCTGGGAGAATGTCCTTTGGACAGATGAGACCAAACTGGAGCTTTTTGGTAAGGCACATCAACTCTATGTTCATAGACTCAAAAACCAAGCATACGAAGAAAAGAACACTGTCCCTACGGTGAAACATGGAGGAGGCTCAGTAATGTTTTGGGGCTGCTTTGCTGCATCTGGCACAGGGTGTCTTGAAAGTGTGCAAGGTACGATGAAATCTGAAGACTATCAAGGCATTCTGGAGAGAAATGTGCTGCCTAGTGTCAGAAAGCTTGGTCTCAGTCGCAGGTCATGGGTCTTCCAACAGGACAACGATCCAAAACACACAGCCAAAAACACCCAAGAATGGCTGAGAGAAAAGCGTTGGACTATTCTAAAGTGGCCTTCTATGAGCCCAGATCTGAATCCCATTGAACATATGTGGAAGGAGCTGAAACATGCCATTTGGAGAAGACACCCATCAAACCTGAGACAACTGGAGCTGTTTGCTCATGAGGAGTGGGCCAAAATACCTGTTGACAGCTGCAGAACGCTCATTGACAAATACAGAAATTGTTTAATTGCAGTGATTGCCTCAAAAGGTTGTGCAACAAAATATTAAGTTATGGGTACCATCATTTTTGTCCAGCCCTGTTTCATTAGTTTGTTTTTTTAAATAATTATGTTAATCAACAATTCAAAAGTGATGGCTGATTTTGATTATTTAATTTTCAATAAATTTTTATTTATTGTTACTTTTGTGAGTTTCAAGTGATTTCAGTGAGAATTGTGGGTTTTTCCTTCTTTAACTGAGGGGTACCAACAATTTTGTCCACATGTGTAAACACGTTTTTTCTTTGATAGAAATTTCTTTTTGTTGAGAATACATTTTTTGATTGAAGTCATATTTTTGGATTTGAGCCATATTATGGGTAGGACATTTGTTTCTTTATTACTCGATGAAAACAAAAGCAGCCCCAACCTCAAAAAATGTTTTCAATAAAAAAAGGTCACTTCAATAATAATAAAAAAATTCAATCAAAGAAAAAAACGTTTTCTCAATAGAAAAAATATTTGAGACTAAAAAACAAATGCATTCAAACACATTTTTTCTTTGAAATTTTTTCATTATTGAATTCAGTTTTTATTTGACTGAAAATATATTTTTTGATTGAAGTCATATTTTTGGATTTGAGCCATAAAATGAGTAGGACGTTTGTTTCTTTATTACTCAATCACAAAAGATAGAACTTCAATCAAGAAAATTTATTTTCAATCAAAGCAAAAAAAAAAAAAAAGTGTTCGGAGTGTTTCGACTTTGTTTTGGCATTCAAACACCTTTTTTTCAATCGAAGTGAAAAAAGTTTTGAAGCCTGTTTTTGCGATTGAATCATTTTGACACAAACATCCCACAGTGGGCGGATGCTTCTCCATTGGTCGGGCATGTTTGAGTGACAATATTTGGAAGTTCCTGCAGAGCTGGTTGATGGTCTGCAAGAGCTGACTGCAGTGCTCAGCTCACATCTAGCACAGGATACTGTTCCTCCGCTCTACAACGATATAGCCACCACATGTTGGACAGGGAAAGTAGGACGGAACTTCCAAATATTGAGCACCAGCTCGAGCAAACGACAACTCTTGATTGCATACAAACAGGAGGTACTCCAAATCAATAGGTACTCTGTTGACGACAGAGCCCAACCTATCCCTTAACCTCACTAAATACTATTGTGCCATTGGATGCCTGCAATGAGATATTAATCCACTGCGTTAATATAACGTGCTTAACAGTGTTTATATAGCCTATAATATGAAGTGTGCTGAGGGCACTGTACTCACAGTAAATTCAGTATCGTGGATACTACAATGCAGCTGCAGCTGGTGGTGGAATAAGTAGTGGCCTGCGCCTGCAACCACAGATGCAGTGTCAGCCGCACAAACATACGACTATAGAAAAGACTGACTTCCCCGCACACAAGTAGCTTCTTCTGGAGAGAGATTCGTCATTGGTGTGGACACCTGTCACTCAAACATGCCCGACCAATGGAGAAGCATCCGCCCACTGTGGGATGTTTGTGTCAAAATGATTCAATCGCAAAAAACAGGCTTCAAAACTTTTTTCACTTCGATCGGAAAAAAAGGTGTTTGAATGCCAAAACAAAGTCGAAACACTCCGAACACTTTTTTATTTTTTTTGCTTTGATTGAAAATAAATTTTCTTGATTGAAGTTATATCTTTTGTGATTGAGTAATAAAGAAACAAACGTCCTACTCATTTTATGGCTCAAATCCAAAAATATGACTTCAATCAAAAAATATATTTTCAGTCAAATAAAAACTGAATTCAATAATGAAAAAATTTCAAAGAAAAAATGTGTTTGAATGCATTTGTTTTTTAGTCTCAAATATTTTTTCTATTGAGAAAACGTTTTTTTCTTTGATTGAAGTTTTTTTATTATTATTGAAGTGACCTTTTTATTATTGAAAACATTTTTTGAGGTTGGGGCTGCTTTTGTTTTCATCGAGTAATAAAGAAACAAATGTCCTACCCATAATATGGCTCAAATCCAAAAATATGACTTCAATCAAAAAATGTATTCTCAACAAAAAGAAATTTCTATCAAAGAAAAAACGTGTTTCTATGCAATTTTTTGGGTCTCAAATGGTTTTTTTGCGTTTGAACAAGTTTTTTGTTTGATTGAAAACGTTTTTTTTGATTGAAGTGAAGTTTTTTCTGATTGAAAACATGTTTTGAGATTGGAGCAACTTTTTTTTCGATTGAAGAATAAAGAAACAAATTTACCTTCATAGAGGCCCGTCTGGTTCAGTTTTAGTGTCCATCTGTCTTCACCTCTGGAGCAGCTCTGCTCTGTCAGAAGTTCTTCTCACTCCTTTACAGAATGAAACCCACAGATATGAGGACAGGCAGACTGGTTATCAAGTTGGTTCTGTAGATAACTGAATGTGTGGAAGCTGCACCTCCTGAACAGGTGGGACACCTGATCTCCAACACTTTGGTCCAACCAGGAGGGATTGATCTCAGCAGGCCTCACAGAGGAGATGCAAGGAGGAGAACATGTTGGAGTTCAGATCACATGTTAGAGCTGGACATGAGCTGGACAGGCTGGAGATGTTACACCATGAAAAAGAGCCGGTCGTCATAGTAACAGTCAAAAACAAACATTGAAGATGTTTACAGCCTTGTTTGTGGTGCAACAAACAAACATCACTGATTTGGTTTGTTTCAGGATCTGTTCAGTAAACAAAAAGGTTACCTGGATGAAGAGCTCGACTACAGGAAGCAGTCCATGGATCAGGCCCACAAGGTCAGCAGAACATTCTGCACCACAGAACTATAGAATGATAGTGAGGTACAGACCATTCTACACTACAGAATGTTGTGGTAATGCTGCTCAGGTGATTTAATGTCTGAAGTTATCGATGTGACCATTGAACCAATCAGCTGCAGTCTGTGTTCAGGTCGTCACAGCAGGAAGCTGAGGCTCATCAAGATGAATCACTTCCAATAAATATGATGCTGCAAAGCCAGTCAGAAAACAAGAGTTTGTCTGTCAGACAGGTTTCAGTTCATTAACCAATAAAAATGACAGATAGGAACACGTGACAGCAGATCATACGTGTTCTCACTGTGTGTCCTCCTGCAGAGGATCCTAGAGCTGGAGGCCATGCTGTTTGAAGCTCTTCAGCAGGAAGAGGAGTCCAGGATGGAGGGTTTGAAGATGGAGGAGGGCCGCCTGTCCGAGACTCTCACTGAGGAGGAGAGGGAGGAGCTAAGGAGGGCCATGGACCAATGGAAACGCACCGTGATGTGTGAGCTGAGAGAGAGAGACGCACAAATTCTCCGAGAGAGGATGGAACTACTGCAGCTCACCCAGCAGGTAGACGGCAACACAACAGGTACACAACAGGCACACAACAGGTATATGGCAGGCACACAACAGGCACACAACTGGTATATGACAGGCACACAACAGGTATATGACAGGCACACAACAGGCACACAACAGGCACACAACAGGCACACAACAGGTATATGACAGGCACACAACAGGCACACAACAGGCACACAACTGGGAAACAACTGTAACACAACAGACACACAACAGTCACACAACAGGCACACAACAGGCACAGAACTGGGAAACAACTGTAACACAACAGACACACAACAGTCACACAACAGGTACACAACAGGAAAACAACAGGTACATAACAGAGACACAACAGGCACACAACAGGTACATAACAGAGACACAACAGGCACACAACAGGCACACAACAGGCACACAACAGGTATATGACAGGCACACAACAGGCACACAACAGGCACACAACTGGGAAACAACTGTAACACAACAGACACACAACAGTCACACAACAGGCACACAACAGGCACACAACAGGTACACAACAGGAAAACAACAGGTACATAACAGAGACACAACAGGCACACAACAGACACACAACAGACACACAACAGGCACACAACAGGCACACAACAGGAAAACAACAGGTACATAACAGAGACACAACAGACACACAACAGGCACACAACAGGCACACAACAGACACACAACAGGTACACAACAAGCACACAACAGTTACACAACAGACACACAACAGACACACAACAGGCACACAACAAGCACACAACAGTTACACAACAGACACACAACAGACACACAACAGGCACACAACAAGCACACAACAGTTACACAACAGACACAAAACAGGCACACAACAGTTACACAACAGACACACAACAGACACACAACAGACACACAACAGGTACACAACAGACACACAACAGGAAAACAACAGGTACATAACAGAGACACAACAGACACACAACAGGAAAACAACAGGTACATAACAGAGACACAACAGGCACACAACAGTTACACAACAGACACAACAGGTACACAACAGGTACACAACAGACACACAACAGGTACACAACAGGTACACAACAGACACACAACAGACACACAACAGGTACACAACAGGACAACGACAGGTACACAACAGGAAAACAACAGGTACATAACAGAGACACAACAGACACACAACAGGACAACGACAGGTACACAACAGGAAAACAACAGGTACATAACAGAGACACAACAGACACACAACAGGACAACGACAGGTACACAACAGGAAAACAACAGGTACATAACAGAGACACAACAGGCACACAACAGTTACACAACAGACACACAACAGGTACACAACAGGTACACAACAGACACACAACAGGTACACAACAGTTACACAACAGACACACAACAGACACACAACAGGTACACAACAGGACAACGACAGGTACACAACAGGAAAACAACAGGTACATAACAGAGACACAACAGACACACAACAGGACAACGACAGGTACACAACAGGAAAACAACAGGTACATAACAGAGACACAACAGACACACAACAGGACAACGACAGGTACATAACAGAGACACAACAGGCACACAACAGTTACACAACAGACACACAACAGGTACACAACAGGTACACAACAGACACGCAACAGGTACACAACAGACACAACAGGTACACAACAGACACACAACAGACACACAACAGGTACATAACAGAGACACAACAGGCACACAACAGGTACACAACAGACACACAACAGGTACACAACAGACACACAACAGACACACAACAGGCACACAACAGACACACAACAGGTACACAACAGGTACACAACAGACACACAACAGGTACACAACAGGCACACAACAGGAAAACAACAGGTACATAACAGAGACACAACAGGCACACAACAGTTACACAACAGACACACAACAGGTACACAACAGGTACACAACAGACACAACAGGTACACAACAGACACACAACAGGTACATAACAGAGACACAACAGGCACACAACAGGTACACAACAGGTACACAACAGACACACAACAGGTACACAACAGACACACAACAGGCACACAACAGGCACACAACAGACACACAACAGACACACAACAGGTACACAACAGACACACAACAGGTACACAACAGACACGCAACAGGTACACAACAGACACAACAGGTACACAACAGACACACAACAGACACACAACAGGTACATAACAGAGACACAACAGGCACACAACAGGTACACAACAGACACACAACAGGTACACAACAGACACACAACAGACACACAACAGGCACACAACAGGCACACAACAGACACACAACAGATACACAACAGGTACACAACAGACACACAACAGGTACACAACAGGCACACAACAGGAAAACAACAGGTACATAACAGAGACACAACAGGTACACAACAGACACACAACAGGTACACAACAGGTACACAACAGACACACAACAGGTACACAACAGGCACACAACAGGTACACAACAGGACAACGACAGGTACACAACAGGAAAACAACAGGTACATAACAGAGACACAACAGGCACACAACAGGTACACAACAGACACACAACAGGTACACAACAGACACACAACAGGTACACAACAGGCACACAACAGGCACACAACAGGACAACGACAGGTACACAACAGGAAAACAACAGGTACATAACAGAGACACAACAGGCACACAACAGGCACACAACAGACACACAACAGACACACAACAGGTACACAACAGACACACAACAGACACACAACAGGTACACAACAGGCACACAACATGTACACAACAGACACACAACAGGCACACAACAGGTACACAACAGACACACAACAGGTACACAACAGACACACAACAGGCACACAACAGGTACACAACAGGCACACAACATGTACACAATAGACACACAACAGGCACACAACAGGTACACAACAGACACACAACAGGTACACAACAGACACACAACAGGCACACAACATGTACACAACAGACACACAACAGGCACACAACAGGTACACAACAGGTACACAACAGGCACACAACAGGCACACAACATGTACACAACAGACACACAACAGGCACACAACAGGTACACAACAAGTACACAACAGGTACACAACAGGTACACAACAGGTACACAACAGGCACACAACAGGCACACAACAGGCACACAACAGGCACACAACAGACACACAACAGGCACACAACATGTACACAACAGACACACAACAGACACACAACAGGTACATAACAGACACACAACAGGTACACAACAGGCACACAACAGGTACACAACAGACACACAACAGGTACACAACAGACACACAACAGGCACACAACATGTACACAACAGACACACAACAGACACACAACAGGTACACAACAGGTACACAACAGACACACAACAGACACAACAGGTACACAACAGACACACAACAGGTACACAACAGGTACACAACAGACACACAACAGGTACACAACAGACACACAACAGGTACACAACAGGTACACAACAGACACACAACAGGTACACAACAGACACACAACAGGTACACAACAGGTACACAACAGACACACAACAGGTACACAACAGGCACACAACAGACACACAACAGGTACACAACAGACACACAACAGGTACACAACAGACACACAACAGGCACACAACAGGCACACAACAGGCACACAACAGGTACACAACAGGTACACAACAGACACACAACAGGCACACAACATGTACACAACAGACACACAACAGGTACATAACAGACACACAACAGGTACACAACAGGCACACAACAGGTACACAACAGACACACAACAGGCACACAACAGGTACACAATAGACACACAACAGGTACACAACAGACACACAACAGGCACACAACAGACACACAACAGACACACAACAGGTACACAACAGGCACACAACATGCACACAACAGGTACACAACAGACACACAACAGGTACACAACAGACACACAACAGGTACACAACAGACACACAACAGGTACACAACAGGCACACAACATGTACACAACAGACACACAACAGGCACACAACAGGTACACAACAGACACACAACAGGTACACAACAGACACACAACAGGCACACAACATGTACACAACAGACACACAACAGGCACACAACAGGTACACAACAGACACACAACAGGTACACAACAGGCACACAACAGACACACAACAGGTACACAACAGGTACACAACAGGCACACAACATGTACACAACAGACACACAACAGACACACAACAGGCACACAACAGGTACACAACAGACACACAACAGGCACACAACATGTACACAGCAGTTACACAACAGACACACAACAGGCACACAACAGGCACACAACAGGTACACAACAGGTACACAACAGGTACATAACAGACACACAAGAGGTACACAACAGGCACACAACAGGTACACAACAGGTACACAACAGACACACAACAGGCACACAACAGGTACATAACAGACACACAAGAGGTACACAACAGGCACACAACAGGTACACAACAGACACACAACAGGTACACAACAGACACACAACAGGCACACAACATGTACACAACAGACACACAACAGACACACAACAGGCACACAACAGACACACAACAGGCACACAACAGGTACACAACAGGTACACAACAGGCACACAACAGGTACACAACAGGAAAACAACAGGTACATAACAGACACACAAGAGGTACACAACAGGCACACAACAGGTACACAACAGGCACACAACAGTTACACAACAGACACACAACAGGCACACAACATGTACACAACAGACACACAACAGGCACACAACAGGAAAACAACAGACACACAACAGGTACACAACAGGCACACAACAGGAAAACAACAGGCACAAAACAGGTACACAACAGGTACACAATAGGCACACAACTGTAACACGACAGGTACACCTCAGATGACCTCTAGTGACCTCTAGTGACCTCCCACCAAGCAGGCAATTTTCAGATGTGGTGCGTTTGAAAGCAGATGTGAACACATACCTAAACAGCAGTAAATAAAAACAGGAACACAACAGGCAGTGTGTGGTCACAGGATTGAGTGTTTGATGTTGTGGGTCTGTGTGACAGAGAAACAAGGAGCTGGAGGAGTTTATAGAAGCACAGAAGCGGCAGATCAAAGAGCTGGAGGAGAAGGTAAACACAAAGAGACACACATGTACGAAGTCCAAACTAACAACATGTGAAGAAAACATCCCATCCCTGAATTCGACTGATTCTGCTCTCTGTGTTTCCTTCAGTTTTTATTCCTGTTTCTATTCTTCTCTTTGGCCTTCATCCTCTGGTCCTAGTAGCAGGTTAGTGACATCACCCAGGTTACAGTTTAACCAGGTAAACCCAGTTTAACCAGGTGAACAGGTGTTTTGCCGTCACAGAGCACATGTTCAGGTGTAACCTTTGTCCTCCACAGTCCAGCAGCTGGACCTCGGGCTCGGTCCAGATCGGACAGGTGTGTCAGAAGGTTTCCTACCTGAGCCTTCCCTGCTGTCAGCCAACCAGAGCACGGACCTGCCGTCGGCCGAGTCTGCAGCTGCTGCATCACACCTTCCTAGAATGCCGCTGTGCTGTCGGGATGATGGGTGGTTTCCATGGTAACGGAGGGACACTGTTGGTACTGAAGGATCAGCTGAGTCACTCAAACTGGTGCTGGACCCCTGATGCTAGTGGAGCTAGCGGAGGTTTCTGGTTCCTGCAGTTAGCTCAGCTGGTTGGTGCACTGGGTCTGAAGGAGGGAACTAACAGAGATCCATCTGAAGCCCAGCAGAGGGTGCTACGTTCAATGGAGAACATCTGTAAGAACACAGATGGAGAACATCAGCAGCTGTTCTGATAGAAGCTCAAGTTAATTATTCTTTGTTCTGACTGGCTGTCAGGATTCACGCCATAGAGGTTAAGGAGCTAAAGTTACAGTCTGCAGCCTGCTTGGTTCTCCTGGGACCAGAAGCTGATGAAGGAACCATCTTCAGGATATCAGGAGGTCTGCTGGGGGTGAAAGTGTGAGGAGAACCAGAGAACTCTCTGAGCAAAACTACAGAACCAAACAAAATTATGTTCCATGTAGGCCCAGGTGATCCAGACTAACCAGGCCCAGGTGATCCAGACTAACCAGGCCCAGGTGATCCAGACTAACCAGGCCCAGGTGATCCAGACTAACCAGGTCCAGGTGATCCAGACTAACCAGGCCCAGGTGATCCAGACTAACCAGGTCCAAGTGATCCAGACTAACCAGGCCCAGGTGATCCAGACTAACCAGGTCCAGGTGATCCAGACTAACCAGGCCCAGGTGATCCAGACTAACCAGGTCCAGGTGATCCAGACTAACCAGGTCCAGGTGATCCAGACTAACCAGGCCCAGGTGATCCAGACTAACCAGGCCCAGGTGATCCAGACTAACCAGGTCCAGGTGATCCAGACTAACCAGGCCCAGGTGATCCAGACTAACCAGGCCCAGGTGATCCAGACTAACCAGGCCCAGGTGATCCAGACTAACCAGGCCCAGGTGATCCAGGTTGTTGGTGCGGTTAGACAGATTAATTTGCTAACACTGATGGAATAGTACAGCATGAGGTGACTGAGTGATGGAGGATAATTTCACAGAACTAAAGGAGATTAAATGATTATATCACTCTATATGATTTATTAGAACTTTATGAAATTATGCACCTTTTTATTCTGCTGCTGGAAATAAAAACTGAAATTACAGTTCAAATAAAAAGTTTACATTTAAAAAATAACTTGCTATTTTGTACTTTAGTTAATTTTAATGTTAACTTGTTTGTTGGGGTTTTTGTTTGTTTGTTTTTGACATTTTGAGGTTTGAGGTTTGTGAGATTCACTTTCCATCTTCAGTTTGATGTCAGCAGTTTGTTCTTTCAGTGCCAAACTGACTCTGATAATCTTTGGAGGTGGAGTAAAAAAACATCAGCAGTTCGTGTTCCTCTGTGTGAATTATCTTCTGCAAGCGTCCTCATTGTCAGCCTGAGGAATCTGTTACTGTTGTTTTAAACCTGGATGTTGTACTTTTATTATTCCAGATGATATTTTTCTATCCCTCCTGTGAGTTGGAGCTCTGTGAACATCTGAGAAGAAGATTGACAGTTTGATGTGATTAAAAATGGTAGAAACCACAATGAACACCAAAGCGAGTTTGTGTTTCTTTTTGGCAAAAGGGATGTCCTGATCAAGTTTTAATGCCTTGATCTGATCCAAGTCTTTTAATATTTAGTATCTGCCCGTCCCAACCAGACACCATTTTGTTTCCATTCACTCAATATGGGACGTGCAGCGTGAGGTGCACATTCACGAAAACTATGGATTGTTTACTGATTTCAAGACATGTTTTGGACAAAATATTTTACTGGCTTGTTTTGTCTGGATGTCCAAGGTTGGATTATGGCCATTTTTTGTGGAATATTTTCATCTGTGACTAGTTTTGAGCCTTCAAAGGTGAGTTCTGCTGTTTACGTTATTTGCTGTTTGTTGGACAAATGTGTTTATATTACCCGCTGTGGTAATCACATCTGAAAGTGGTTTATACCGGCGGATTCATGAGAATCTAAGCTTTCCATGGGTGTATAATGTTTCTATCATCGAGTTTGCAGCTTCGGTCAATTTAGCAAAATACGTTTGCACATACGGGCCGCTGAAGTTTAACGGGTTACCCCGTTAAACTTCAGCGGTATTTCATGCATCTCCATGCATGAAAATGGTCAAAGTCAAAATAACCACAGCTGCCTAAAATCACATCAAACTTTTCTATCTGTCATTCACCCATACATCATAACATGAAAGTACATACATGGGACTAACCTGGCACAAAAACCATGATGAAGTCGGTTTCCATCCCACTCTCCGGACTTTATTTTCCCACAGTTTCATTCTTTCAGGATCACTGGGAAATCTAAACATGTGGAATCCCTTCTCTGATCGATTTGTGCACCCAAAGGCACAACAGCCCGTCATTTTTCAGGGATTTATGAAGCGAAAAAGGACCTAGAATTACTCTCTGCGGTGTAAACAACGTTAACAGGAAAACCCGGCGTTCATGAATAGGAAACAAAATGGCTCCTATAGATCACGTGACCAAATTTTTTTGGACCCGTCATGTTGATACTCTGATAATATAGGGACTCCATATAGAGACCAGAGGAGGTGTCAGCATCAGCATCAGCATGGGACAAATGTCCACTAAGCTCAATTTGTGTTACAAAAAATGCATTATTGATTAATAGCACTGCTGATTGTTGATTAAGAATCGTATTGTCAATCAGCATCCGGCCACATGCTGAGTTCTCCCTTGACAACATCTGTGCGGCTGTGAACAGAAACTAAGAAAAAGGCCTTGCTTCGTGCTGATACCAGTTAGTTAACAATTGTTTTTTTGACCCTGATTCAGAATGGTCTGACTGCACCTCTCTATCATTCTTTTGTTCTGTAGTGTAGAATGCACCTCACAAGTCTATCTTGTTTGTGTTTCTTTAAACCAATCATCGTTGTCATGGGCGGGGCTAAGAACAGGATCATGTGAGTGCTTTTTCTGTTAAATAGTGACGGAGGAAACTTGTTTCCTGTGGACAAACACTTCATCATTCCAAAGGCTGATTCCCTGCAAATTAAATACCACAAACACTAATGAGAGACGACTTTCTGATCAGACTTTCACTGATAAAACAAACAGAACCTGATAACCGGAGCCCTACTGGTGAAGCCTGCTGATACTTCATCTCTGCAGGAGCTCCCAAGACTCAGAACCACAGAGTTGATGGTTATATGTTGCAGAACCTTATTAAACTGACATCACAGAAGTTAGTGTGAAGTGGAACAGATCAGCTTGTTGGTTGAGAGTGTCAGTCACAAGTTCTTTTGGTCCTGAACTGCTGGGTTTGATCCAGATAATCCAAACCATCAGCAGAATTTAGTATTTTCAGTGTTCAGGTTTCTGCTCAGAGGCTGTTGTTTCCTGTAGTGATGGGATTTAAAACAGATGAAGGTTTCTACCTGAGTCAGATTAACTGACAAACATAACTCTGTGATCCATGTTTACCTCTGATGCAGCAAAAACCTTTAATTATTCCTGAGACATCAAGAATCAGTAAATTCTAAGGCCTCCAGATATCACTGACAAAATACAGTGTCGTGTTTAGATCATATCTGTATATACATGTTATTCTGTATATAAAGACTGACAGACTGACTGTATACTATATATAATACTAGGGTGTGTGTGTATATATATATATATATATATATATATATATATATATATACATGAAAGGTTCATGTTAACAGGAAATAAAATGTACATTTTTGTTTTAGTCCGCTGTGTGTGTGTGTGTGTGTGTGTGTGTGTGTACGTGTTTATCTATACTGGTGGGGACTTTGACCTGACTCCACGCTATCTCGGTGGGGACTCGTGTCACGGTGGGGACCAAAAATGAGGTCTCCACGGGGGGAAACAGTGTTTTCTTGGCCATGTTGTTGTTACTGAAAAAAGCAAAAGTGCAAAAACGTTTGTTTAGGGTTAGACATTGTTTTGGTCTGGGTTAAGGTTAGGGTTAGGGTTAGGGGTTAGATATGAATGGGAGTCAATGGTAGGTCCCCACGGGGATATAAGAACCAGACGTGTGTGTGTGTGTGTGTGTGTGTGTGTGTGTGTGTGTGTGTGTGTGTGTGTGTCATTACATAAAGTGAATCTGACAAAGAAATTTGGTTCAAACTGCAGTGACTTCAGAGCTTCAGAGCATGAACAGTAATGAGCACTGATCTGTGTGTGTGTGTGTGTGTGTGTGTGTGTGTGTGTGTGTGTGTGTGTGTGTGTGTGAACACAGAGACACATTCAGTAAATAAATAAGTGATATCTGATCGGTGATCAGTAATCCCTACAGTCAGCAGGTCTGTTCTCTTCAGATTTCTCCACTGCAGACTTCAGAACATCGATGAGCTTCTGGACGGATTCAAACCAACAATCTCTGACCAGAAACTGATCATCCAAGTTAGCTTAATTCTGATTGAGTCTCAAAGATCAAAATCAATCAATGTATTGGTAGATGATTGGTGTGGAGCCTCAGCCTGATGTCATCCAGGTAATCCAAAGGTGGATCCAGTTTGCAGGATGCTATGGATGCTGCTTTAGATGAACTTTCTGATTCTACAACCTGATCAGTCAATGATCAACCAATAAAACAGATCATAGAAAACAGTGTGGTCTGATCCTTCAGCTACTGATCCAGGAACTCTGGAGATGCAGTTCATCCAGAACATCTGAGCTTTGGTCGAAGGTCATCAACCTCCTCAGAAGTCTTTGTCATGGTGCCCCCTGCTGCTGAACTCCCACAATGCTCTCTGCTTTAGCCTCCTCTGGTCTCTAAAGAATTAAACAGGAAAAGGCTCCATCTGGTGGAACAACCAAGAACTACAGCTGGTCTACATCTACTGACATCAGACCAGGATTTCTACATCTGTTGGAGCTTGTGGAGCCTCAGGAACAACAAAGTTCCTGTTCAGGAAGTAATGTTCTGTAGCATAAACACTGATGTAATAACTTTAATGTACTAGAAGTGTGTATTTTCAGGAAATATTATCAGATTGCGAGTAATAAATGAGTTGGACCAGGACTTCACGAGTTGAAGCTGATCTTCATTCTTCTTCAGATTTGTTTTTCATCTCTCTTCTTGCAGCTCCTTCGTGTTTCTTCTCCTCTTCATCCCTCTCAGTGTCAGTTTGAGGTCATGTTTCCTCCCCCTCATTGGCCTCCTTTTTCCTCCTCCTCCTCCTCCTGTCTCCTCATTTATGGTCTGAGGTCCTCAGCCAACCGGCCTCTTCCTCCTCCTCCTCCTCTTCCTCTGCAGCTCCTCTCTGATCATCACTTCTCTCCATCATGTCTGAGAGGAGGTTTTCTCAGGAGGACGACTGCTCGTCTCTGCTGTCTCGGCTGGGCTCCGACTCTCCTCGTCCTAGGATGAAGTATGGAGGGATGTTCTGCAACGTGGAAGGAGCCTTCGAGAACAAGACTCTGAACTTTGAGTCCTTCAGTCCACAGATGCAGAGACGGCGAGCCACTCGGACCAGAACCGATGGAGGCCAGATGGTGGTGTATCCGTCTGGACACGCCCAGGAAAATTACGGCAAGAGAGAGGTACAGTCTGATCAGTTTACCATGCAGCAGGAAAACCAAACTCACTGTAACCCTGATGAGCATCACCAGCATCAGACTACAGCTGGAAATGTCCTGCAGTCATTATTGTCTGTTTCCTATCAGCTGAAATTATTTTTGTTTAGTGAATGTCAACATTAGAAAAGCTGCTGTATGACGACACTAAAAAAACAAGGCTTGGGATCAACAAAAATACTGAACACAACCGTTTGTGTTCATCTGTGAATTCAGAAAACAATCATATTACGTTCAGCCAAATTAAAGGTATTTTAATAAACTGAAGATGGAGGAAGAGACTCAGAACTGGTTGAGTTCAAATGAAACACATAATGAGTATCAACTTTAAAAACACTGTTCTCAAAGGTTGATCTAAATTATCCATCAACTCAACGGAGTGCTGGGAACCAATATTGAACAATACTCTAGAGGCTTAGGATGGGTTGATGCAGCTGGATTGTTGCCTGGTTGTTGTGTGGTGGTTGTCTGGTTGTTGTTTAATTTCTTGTCTGATTGTTGCCTGGTTGTTGTGTGGTGGTTGTCTGGTTGTTGTCTGGTTTTTGACTGCTTGTTGTCTGGTTGTTAACTGGTTGTTTTCTGGTTGTTGACTTCTTGTGGTCTGGTTGTTGCCTAGTTGTTGTCTGGTTGTTCACTGCTTGCTGTCTGGTTGTTGTCTAGTTGTTGCCTAGTTGTTGTCTGGTTGTTCTTCCAGATGAAGGGTTTCCCAGCTGGAGTTCAGATTCTGAGTCTCCATCAGCTGCTGGCTGATGAACTCTTCAGCAGATCAGTTTCCATCTAGACCCTCCAATGTTCAGAAAAGCTTCTCTGGACTCTTCACCTCTGCATCTGCATACAAACATCAGTTTTCATTGAGTTTTACTAAAAATCTCGGTGCAGCTGCAGTTTCCAGTGAAAAAACATTAAAGATAAAATTATAATCCGAGGATAGAGGAGAGAAAAACTCTGATTAAAAGATGCTGATTTAAAGACGTCCCTCTGGACTTATGTTGAACCTTTAGCTGAACTGAAGACTGAATGTTTTCATGTTACACTTCTGATGAAAACACAGCAAAAGCAACAAACACAATTTAAATAATATACACAACAGACACAATAAACAAACAACAAACAGACCACAGGTGGTGAGGATGGGGAACAAGGTCTCCACAGCGCTCACAGTGAGGACTGGAACCTCACAGGGCTGCTGCCTCAGCCCAAAACTGTTTGCGCTTTACACACATGGCTGTACTTTCACTCAGGACAATAACATCATTATTAAGTACGCAGATGACACGACCATCCTCGGCCTCGTCAGAGGAGGGGATGAGTTGTCATACAGAGAACCGGTTCACAAAACAACTGTCTACGGAGAGAACAATGACCTCATACTTAACACGGATAAATCAAAAGAACTCATCATAGATTTCAGGAGACGAGCCAAACCTCTGCAACCACTCACCCTCAAAGACACCACGGTGGAACGACCTGACAGCTACAAGGTCCTGGGCCTGAACATCTCAGAGAGCCTCAGCTGGGCCAATCACACTGCCATCACTGTGAAAAAAAGCTCAGCAGAAGCTGCGCTTCATTCGGGTGCTGAAGAAGGCTGGACTAGGAGGCCAGCCTCTCACCCCAGCCTGCAAAGGTTTGGTTGAGAGCGTCCTCAGCTGCACCATCACAGTGTGGAATGGCAGCACCGCTGGGGCTGAGCAGAAATCACTCCAGTGTGTCATCAGGACTGCAGAGAAAGCTGTTTGCTCTGCCCTCCCATCTACAGACACCATGTAAACACATCGGTGCCAGTGGAAAGCACAGAACATTCTGAAGGACAAACTCCATCCAGCTCATGACCATAGACTGTATATAAAGATGGACGTAGCTTCTGGCTCCAGAATTGAAGCAAACCCGGAAGTGTCAAAAACTTGCAATATCACGCCGTCCACTAGGGTTGGCTCCAAAAAGCTTTTTCTCCATAGACCCCAATTCATTTTTGGAAAAAATAAAATTTGATAGACTGATGTTCTACAGCTCAGGATTTTTTTCTCGTTAGTTTTCATGGTCAAAATGAGAGATCAGGTGGGCGATCTTAAAATAAATCAATACTGAATTTTAAATAAATCGTTAAAGTTGGCGGAGCCAGGGGGCGTGGCATAACATTAAAATACTGTGACATCACACAAATTACGAGGGACAAAGGTGCAATAAGCATTTTATTGATTGTTGATTGTTTTTTATCTATTTTATTTATTTTTAAATCATTTTATCTATTTATCTATTCAAGATAATATCTGTAGCTAATTTTAATTTATTTAAACTTTAGTGTGATTTGTTTCAGGGTTCTTGTTTTTTTCTTAATTGTTGCTAAATCAGTCTTATTTTGACTTGGAGTCACATACAAGAATTCCAGTGTACCTGTACTGTGATGTCCTGTGCAAATGGCAATGAATTCTATTCTATTCAACAAAGACAACAAAAGCAACAAACACAATAAACACAACAGACAAACAACAAAAGCAATAAACACAACAAACGCGGCACTGTGTTAGAAAACGTTCCCTTCATGTTAGATTAAATACTCCACAGTGCTCTGTCCCATGTGTAGGATTCTGAATGCAGTGCTTTTACCTGTGATGAAGTATTTCGGTACTTCAGTATTGCTCTCTGTGCAGTATTTCAGAACTATTGAAGGCTTTTATTTTGAAACTCAACGCCGGCAGATGTTTGAGGGACGACGGGGTGACGTCAGAAGCGACATCATCAACAATAGCTGCTGTGTGAGCGCGCGTGCGAGTGGATCAATCAGCCGATCTCGAATCGATCAAGGATGTCGTTCCAAAACAAGAAGAACAGCACGAGACCCGCGGTAGGTCCAACCGAGCCGAGCCGAGCCGAGCCGAGCCGAGCCGAGCCGGTGCTCTCGGGAGGGAGGATGCTGCAGCTCCGCCTGTCAATCACCGCCATTCAGAGGCTGAGAGCGGGAGAACCGGACCGAACCGAGCCGGACTGAGCCGCAGAGGCCGGAGCAGCTGCTGCAGCCCCGGCCTGGTTCGGTCCGGCTCGGCTCGGCTCGGCTCGGCTCCTCTGGAGCATGCAGACCGGTTTCACAGTCATGACGCTTTACTGTGCAGCGGTGCGTTCAGGAGCGGTGGGACGATTCAGCTCCGCCCAGAATCTAACCCGGTTTCAGTTCTGACCCGGTTCACAGACTGGTTCTATCAGAACCCGGTCTAACAGGTCACCTGACTTCACCCGTGACGACATCGGTCTAACTGTTGTAATCAATGAAACTGATCAAGTGTTTAAAACAACTGAATAACAGGTTTAATCATTACAGGTTATCTATAGTTTAAATGTAAATCTGCAGATGAGGAGTTATTCTTTAAAAACAGTCGTTAGCGTTACCGTCTGTCTGAACCTCGGGGCTAAATGTTGGTTCTCCAGGTCCAGATCCAAACGGTTCAGCTGGAATCAGAACTTTCTAAAAAGTTGTAAACCATCAGACGGCTCTGATTCTTGTTCTGTATTCACGGTGTTTGGTTGTTGATCCCATAAAACCACAGGAGCTGAAATAAAGCCGACATTTTGGCAACATCAGGTTTTTATGGTGCAGTTCACTTCCTGTCTGTGTCCAGGGCGACCGCCTGGTCATCAAAGGAGGAAAAGTGGTGAATGACGACCAGTCGTTCTACGCAGACGTCTACATCGAGGACGGGACCATCAAGTAAATCTATCTAATCAATAATCACTCTGTTTGAGCCGAGCATGAACACCTGTCCTCCAGGTGTGTTACAGCTGCTGTCTTGTCCTCTTCAGACAGATCGGTGAAAACCTGATCGTCCCGTCCGGTGTGAAGACTGTGGACGCCTACGGTCAGCTGGTGATCCCCGGAGGCATCGATGCCAACACCAGTCTGCACGCCCCGCAGAAAGGCCTGAACCCGGCCGACGACTTCTACCACGGAACCAGAGCCGCCCTGTCCGGAGGAACCACCACCATCAGTACGTGATCAATAATCAATGCAGAGCCCCATCAGTCACTGATGAATAATCCATCAGTCAGTGATCAATAATCTGTCATCAGTATTGATCATGCTGCTTGTGTTCCAGTGGACCACGTGTTGGTGGAACCAGGGACTAGCTTACTGTCAGCGTTTGATCAGTGGAAGGAGACGGCAGAGCAGCAGGCGTGCTGCGACTTCTCCCTCCACCTGGACATCACCCGCTGGCATGAAGGGCTGTACGAGGAGCTGGAGACACTGGTCAAAGATAAAGGTGATCAATAATCAGTAAAGATAAAGGTCAGATCACAGGTCAGTCATCAGAAATCCATAGTACTTTGTATTACTGCAGTACTGTGTGTTTTTGTATTTCAGGTGTGAACTCCTTCCTGCTCTTCATGACCTACAAAGATAAATTCCAGAGCTCCGACTCTCAGGTGACCAACACAGAAATTTTGTTGTTTTTGTTCAAAGGTTGTGACGTGTGTTGTTGTTGTTTCCAGAGGTGTGTGTCCACCCCTCACATGGCAACGTACCGCACCTGAACATGTCACGGCCGGTGGGCGGTCACTAGTGGACCACAGCGTGGTCACATGACCGAGCTTTCAGCTGACAGTCCAGCAGATGAGTCTGATAAACACAGCAGCTGGACCACAAACTTTCCCTTTTATTTCTAAAACACTGATGGTTACCATGTGTGCTCAGATCCAGCTGTTAGAAGCTTCTCCTCCACAGTGAACTGTGTTCAACACCTTCTTTAAGCTGCTTTCCTCCCCTGATTGGACAAACGCATCGACTCGGGCGCTGGTCTGCTCCTGGATTTCAAACCGGACCAACATGGCGGCTCGGCTGCAAACTTTGTCTATTATTACAAAAACACTTCAGGGAAAAGTGTTTCTGAAATCATTTGAGGAGAGAAATAAGCTGCAGCAGCTGAATGTGTCCTGGTTTTATTTCACTGATGATTAGTTTAGATGTTTGAGGACAGTTTCAGGATGTGTGGAATCTCTGCATGCTGGAGTCCAGTCTATGTAAATGAGCTGCAGGTAAACACACCGGATCACAGCTGGAAACACCCCACATGTGGCATTCTGGTCCGGTTGTGGTGCGTTTCCATCTGTGATCCGGTGTGTTTACCTGCAGCTCATTTGCATAAAGTAGACTGGACTTCTACTTTATGTAAATTAGATGCGGCGTGCAGAGATTCCCCAAAAGCTCGGTCATGTGACCACGTAGTGACCTGCTGTTGCTGTCATGTGACCATGCTGTGGTCCACTAGTGACCGCCTGCTGGCCGTGTGATGTTCACATGTGATGCGTTGCCGTGTGGGAAAATCACATACAGTGGACACACGGCTTCAGGTTGTGATGTTTGTTGTTGTGTGTAGGTTGTGATGTGTGTTATTTGTTTAAATTTGTTTGTTTTTCCTTGTTTGTTGTTATTTGTCATTGTTGTTTGTTTATTGATGGTTTTATTTGTTGCTGTTTGTATTGTTTCTCGTTTGTTGTTGTTTATCTTGTTTGTTTGTGGTCTCAGCTCTACGAGGCATTCGGGGTTCTTCGGGATCTCGGAGCGATGGCACAGGTCCACGCTGAGAATGGTGACATCATTGATGAGGTAATCAAGCCTGAACAATGAGGCAGGAGCGTTCATTATTAATTAATGCTGTTGATTAACAATAAAGAAACAGAAGTTTCCTGTTTCATGTTAGAACCTCAGCCAGTTTAAACTGGTTTAACTGGTTGTTTGCATTTCAGGAGCAGAAGAAGCTTCTGTGTCTCGGCATCACTGGACCTGAAGGACATGTTTTATCTCACCCTGAAGAGGTATGTATACTGGAGACACACCTGAGACACACCTTCGACTCACCTGTACCACATCTGAGATTCACCTGTGTGATGTGTGTGTTGTCGCATTGTGTCTCAGGTGGAGACGGAGGCGGTGTATCGGGCCATCACCATTGCCAAACAGGCCAACTGCCCCCTGTACGTTACCAAGGTGATGAGTAAATCTGCTGCTGATGTCATCGCTAAAGCAAGGAAGAAAGGTGACATCACGATCCCCACCTATACCATCATTGTCCATGGCTTACTGCTGCACCTCAAACTGGTACCCTTCTGTCCTCAGGTATGGTGGTGTACGGGGAACCAATCACAGCCAGCCTGGCTACTGACGGCTCTCAGTATTGGTCCAAAGACTGGGCCACAGCTGCTGCCTTCGTCATGAGCCCACCCCTCAATCCAGACCCTTCAACTCCGCAGTATCTGACCTCCTTGTTAGCATGGTTAGCATTCACCTCTCTGTTAGCATGGTTAGCATTCACCTCTCTGTTAGCATGGTTAGCATTCACCACTCTGTTAGCATTCACCTTTCTGTTAACATGGTTAGCATTCACCTTTCTGTTGGCATGGTTAGCATTAACCTCTCTGTTGGCATGGTTAGCATTAACCTCTCTGTTGGCATGGTTAGCATTAACCTCTCTGTTGGCATGGTTAGTATTCACCTCTCTGTTAGCATTCACCTCCCTGTTAGCATGGTTAGCATTCACCTCTCTATTAGCATGTTTAGCATTCACATTTCTGTTAGCATGGTTAGTATTCATACACTGCATAGCAATTAAGTAATAAAGTGTACAATGGTGCCAGACCTCCCAGTCCCATCAACAGCCGCTGTGTAAAATGAGCCCAGAAATATCCAGTAATATCCAGTTACTGTACTGCAGTACTGCAGGTGCAGCTTACTGAGGGCAGATGAACCCTTACCTGACTGATGCAGTAATGCAGCTGATGTAACAGTGGGCTATGGTTAGTGTCTCTGGATACAAGCATGTTAACAGAGCAGCTCCACCTCCCTGTCCAGGTGTGTGAGGAGGTGGTCTCAGGTGTGTGAGGAGGAGGTCTCAGGTGTGTGAGGAGGTGGTCTCAGGTGTGTGAGGAGGAGGTCTCAGGTGTGTGAGGAGGAGGTCTCAGGTGTGTGAAGAGGAAGTCGCAGGTGTGTGTGTGTGTGTTTTGCAGTGGGGACCTCCAGGTGACCTCCAGTGCTCAGGCCAGCTTCTCCACCGCTCAGAAAGCTGTTGGTAAAGACGACTTCACTTTGATCCCGGAGGGAACCAACGGCGTCGAGGAGAGGATGTCGGTGGTCTGGGACAGAGCTGTGGTGAGACAACAGGACAGGCTGACAAACCGACCAATCGCCAGCCTCCTCTCAGTCACATGATTCCATCCAACAGTTTGCAGTGTTTCTGTGTTTATTGTCCAGTCTGAATGTCCTCCTGGTCTCTGTCCAACCCCTGAGTATCTCTATCTCTCTGTCTCTCTGTGTCTTTGTCCATTCATGCTGTGTCCTTTATTGTGTCTCTGCAGTCGACGGGGAAGATGGATGAGAATGAGTTTGTTGCAGTAACGAGCACCAATGCTGCTAAACTCTTCAACATGTACCCTCGTAAAGGTAATAAACGGTGTCCTGAAGACAGATAACACAGTAGGACAGAGGACAGAAACACTTAAGTCCTCTGTATGTCAGTTCCCTCAGCAGTAACCCACCGTCTCTGTGTTCAGGAAGGATCGCCGTCGGATCGGACGCCGACATCGTCATCTGGAACCCGAAGGAAACACGAACTGTTTCTGCAAAGTCTCATAACCTGGTAACCGATCTCTAACCTCTGGTCAGTCTGTCCATCCATCACCAATCATCACCACCAACCATCTTCTGTCTGCAGACGCTGGAGGTCAACATCCTGGAGGGTCTGGAGCTTCGAGGCGTCGCATCGCTGGTGATCAGTGCCGGCCGAGTCGTCCTGGAGGATGGAAAGCTCACCGTCGCAGAAGGTTCTGGACGCTTCATTCCCAGAAAGGCATTTCCAGACACCGTCTATAAGAGGATCAAAGCCCGCAGCAAGGTAGCAAACAGGTTAGCCTCTGACCAGAGCTAACCAGAGCTAACCAACTAACCAGAGCTAACCTCTGACCATTAACCAGCTAACCAGAGCTAACCTACAGGGTAACTGAACTAGCTAACCAGGTAACCAGTTGGTTGTTTAACTGGTGATCAGTAGTATCGGGTAGGTAGCCAGTAACAGATTAGTTGTTTACAGCTGGATGTCGACAGGTAGCACCTTTAGTTGTTATCTGATTGATGAACTGATTAACAGCTGGTTGATTGATTACACATCTGATTGATGAACTGAGTGATCATTTATTGATTCCAGGTCATCTTGATGAAGTAATCGATGAATAGATCAATAAATATTAATAATACAGAATATTTCTGAGGGCTTCAGATGGTTCTGTCTCCTCGTCTCAGATGGCCGAGGCTCGCGGCGTTCCACGTGGAAACTATGATGGTCCGGTCCATGATGTCATCAGTATGACCAAATCGGTCCCACCCACTCCGACCACCAGGGGGCCCCCATGTCCAAAGACCCAGCCTGGTCCCCGAAACCTCCACCAATCAGGATTCACCCTGGCTGGTAGGAACACACAAACATGTGCAGGGCTGAATCCCAAACCGCCCCCTACACACTCCCCCTCCACTACCGAGTGTCACTCCAAAAGAAGTCACACTTGCAGCTGTGGAGGGCACCTATTATTGAAGGGGGAGGGTATAAATACGATCGTCAGGAATGGGACGCCCTGTCGCCTCACCGGAAAACGGAAGACGTCATCGCCATGGTAACACAAAGACGCCTACTGTCATGGCTGTAGCGCTGTGGCACAGGTTGCAGGCAATGATGTAGGGGCTACATTCTGCTTCAAATAATTTGAAGTCATCCCACATGTTTTCCAATCCTATTATCTGGCATTTCAAATCCAACAAATGAATAAATGAATTCTGTCAGTTGTGTTCAAATTTTAAGGTGTCAGGGTGCACAATTAAATCAAACGTCAGCAGAGAAGAAGATTTGTTTCTTTTGTTTTATCTTTTTTCACCACTTTTTTTGTGATGTTCTGTCAGTGTGAAAAAGGCGTGGGAGAAATAAAGGACGAATGTGGAACTCACATCGATATGTTTGTTTCCTCCTCCATGTCGACGTTGCACTTCCTGAAAAAGTTGTCCAGAGTGAGCATCGATGCAGACTCGCTATTTAAGGGCTGAACAGTCCACTCTCCCTCCGCACTACGCGGTTTGGGACGGCCCTTAATATGGAGGACCCTCCACGGGAACGCACAAACGGAGGGATAGTGTGTAGGGATAGTGTGTAGGGGGCGGTTTGGGATTCAGCCCAGGAGTCTGATCAGTCACCTGATCATTACAGGGATGTGGTGCATTGTGGGTAAACATACAGCAGCTAAATGAGGCAGAAAAAGACTTTCATAAAAGCAGCAGAAACACAGCGCCCCCCCTGAGCTCCCTTCACATGACTGAAATAAGAAATAAAATGAAATGAAATAGAATAGAATAAGAAATAAAATAAAGATAGTTAAAGATAAATCCAGAGAAGAGCCTATGATAATGAACTCTGTTCTTCTTCTTGTGTCCAGGAGCTCAGATTGACGACCACATCCCTCGCCGCTCGGCTCAGAGGATCGTAGCGCCTCCTGGTGGTCGGTCCAACATCACGTCGTTATCGTAAAGAGTCAGAGAGTGGCTTCAGTTTGTTCTGAAGTTCCTGCGTTTCTACCAACAGCTGAATCTTAGTACAGTGGTACTGTAGTTAGCGCTGAATGTTACAACTTGGTGTTTTGAATCTTCTCAGAAATCCAACTTTACTGAATAACGTTTCATCATGTCCTTCCTAAAACTCGTCCTCATGTCTGTCAGCTCTGACAGTAGTCATAGTAGTGATAGTAGTAGAAGTACAACCATGTTTCCTTTCACCTGACTGTACCATTGATTCACCTATCAGACCTCTCCAGGTGTTTCTCTCTGACAGCTGGAAACATCCTCGTCTTTCCATGAACTCTGTGTGTTTGTTGTGAATTCGATCCACTGTAGTCAGTCTGGAACAGGACCTGATTGAATCAATCAGTCAGTATTGTTTGATCAGCTTCGTCTCTGAATCAGACTAACGCTGTGGATGGTGCTAATAAATCCAGTGTAGCCTGCTAGTAGCAATCCCTTCAAACCACGCCCCCTGCAGGAAGTAAACACATTGACCCCACCCCCACAAGTGTGAAGCACTGATGTCATCATCACAGAAACAGCTGATCATAGATGTATTAACGAGCCCACTGCACATGCTCACTACAGTTTCTGACGTCCATCATTCCATCAGTTCTGACAGTTTCCCTTAATTAAAGGACTTTTTTAGTCATTAGTCAGTGTGGGATCGAGACCTTTTAAAGGAAGTAACATTGTTACTGCCCTTTAACAGCTGACCTCCGGGAGGCATTGTACGACTGGATCCAGCTGGAAGACGTCAATAACATCGACCACAACCTCTGACGACCCTACAACTGACCTGTTTTCAGCGTGTGATGTCACAGTTGTCTCCTCCAATAGCTAGCCTGCTATGGCCTCTGATTTTTACTGGTGTGGTTGGTTTCTAAAGAATCCACGATCATTTTGTATTTTTTACAGTTTTTGTAACCTGGAGTTGTTAGCATGAGCATAGTGTTAGCATTAGTGTAGTATTAGCATAGTGTTAGCATCAATGTAGTATTAGCATGGTGTTAGCATTAGCGTAGTGTTAGCATCAATGTCGTATTAGCATAGTGTTAGCATAGAGTCCATGCAGCCACCAGCAGTCATTTTGGTGCTTCGCTGTTGCTATAGTAACATGTTGTTAGAGGATGTGATGGAGAACAGACGGTGTACATCAGCAGAGTACAGCCAAGTGATTCTAAACTTTGTCCCCTCACAGTAATCAGATTGCTTCTGTCTCTGGTATCAGATTACAAACTCAGATTCTATATTAAATTCAGGCTCCACAGCAGGAACCTGGTGGAACTAAGGTGAGGTTCTTTGGTTTCTCCTTCAGTCCTGAGCATGGAGGAGACCAGAGTCCACTCGTTTCTGCTCACATCTTCTCACATTCTTCTGTGTTCTTCAGCTGCTCTTTGCTGGAGGGGTTGTGTTGCTCTACCTTTCTTTGGAGAACACCTCAAAGGTCCTGCTGGCTTCAGGACTCACACTGTCCAGGTCCTGGTTCCACTTGGTTCTAGTGGAGAAGCTCTGGTGTGATGTTGTCCCTTGGATGTTCTCCTGCTGGAATGTTCCTCTTCTTCATCTGGTCAGCCAGTAGTCTTGTTCCTCCTCAGACCTTCATGCTGCATCTAAAAATGTCTTCAACACCTTCTGACCTCATGCAGCCCCAGATCATCACACTCCCACCTCCGTGCTTCACTGTCAGGACCATCCATCCACTGTGGTAGTCCTGGTCAGGTTCTCACCAAACATCTGGACTCCATCTGAGCCCAACTCATTGATCTTCATCTGACCAGAGAGTGTTATCCAGCATCCATCAGGCTTCTTCTCATGTTCTTCAGCAAACTTTCATCTGGAAATTTAGTTCTGAGCAGCCACCAGGTTTAGTTCTGGTCCTCCGTCCATAGAGGATGATGTTCTGAAGGTTCCTCCACACTGTCTGAGCTTCACACTAACTCTGGTTTCCATGGAGAACCCTTGAACCAAGTCTGAAGCAGCTGATGTCTGTTTTTACAGCTGGATGGAGAAAGTAGTTCACTGTCTGTGGAGTCATTTTAGGAGCTCTGATCAGTGGAACTATGACTCCTTCTAGACCTCCTGATTAGTGGAACTATGACTCCTAGACTTCCTGATTAGTGGAACTATGACTCCTCAGATGTTTTTCTTCCTCTGTTCAGTTCTTCTCCATGTGGAACCATGATGCAGACATAGATAGACCCAGTCCATAGGTCCAGAACTGAGAACGTTCTGCTGTTTTCAGCTCCTTTTAGAACCATGTTCATCGGGTAGACTGACTGAATCACAGCTGGACTCAGTTTGGTTCTTTTGAGTTCCTAATCTGGCTTTCTAAGTCTTTGGTAAAGGATTTGTACGTGCCCTAAACATTTAGTGACACCTCTTCTTGTTGTTCATATGGTCAAACTGATTCCACATGAAGCTATAGCAGCTAGCTTAGCTTAGCTGACAGAAAATAGAGGAAACAAGTAGCTTAGCTTAGATTAAAGACTGGAAACAGGGAAGCAGCTAGCTTAGCTTAGCTGCTAGAAAACAGAGAAAATAGCTAGCTTAGCTTAGCTGTCAGAAAACAGAGGAAGCAACTAGCTTAGATTAAAGATTGGAAACAGGGAAGCAGCTAGCTTAGCTTAGCTTAAAGACTGGAAACACCTGGTTACAGCTGGATCCAACATGGCGGTGGTGCTTTTTCCATCCTGTCAGATGTGCTGGAGCCAAAATGGAGGACTGAGCTCTTTGTGCTACCATGGCAGTATGTACAGGAGGGTGTTACCATGGCGACAGTGCTTCTGTTGTTGTTGTTGTTGTTCCTGTGGTGAATGTAAAAATTCTTCATGTTGTGATGAGAGCTGCATGAATAAACCAGAGAAACACAACAGAGTGAAATGTCTGTTCATTTAGCCCATCTGTGTCCCTTCAGATGAGCTAGAGATGCTAAGCTAACAGCTAAATAGACTAGTAGAACTCTGGAGTGATCAGATGGAGGTAGCAGAGGAGGACAGGAGGTTTCAGGAGGTTTCAGGGTTTATGGAACCAAACATGAAGATAATAATGTTGTGTTGTTTCCAGGTCTGCAGCACCCCCATGTGTCCAGTTCTAACTATTACCATGAACCCTTCTCTGCTTATTAATCACAGCTGTTAGATTTAAACGAGGGTCAGGTGTTTGCCTGGGACGTCATTCTTCTTCTTCTTCTTCTTCTGAATTCCGGCAGACTAGGAGCCTCACGGCACATTGCTGCCTTTCTTGGTGAAGTCTGAAATCGCAGCTACTATTAAATCCTTAGCAGATCAGTGACTGCCAGAAAGTTCAAAATCGCCCTTAAGGCAAAATCCTGTCCCTTGGACGGGCTTAGAACCTGTGACGTCATCTTCACCTGACGTCGCTTTAAACTGACGCCCAATTAAACACCTGCTGCCTCCTCACGTCTCAGCTGGAAGGAAGAAGAAGCTCCAGGAGTGGAAGTTCAGAATTAGAGGAAGCTTCAGGAGTGAAAGTTTAATCGGTGAAGGAGCTCCAGGAACAGCAGCAGGACCCGGACTGAATGAGCTGAACGTCTCATTACGTCACTGCCGGATCAAACACTAACTTCAGACGCAGCTGAGATCAGAGAAGAAGAAACATTTACGTGGAGTTTACAGGTAACTGTCGGTTCTGGTTCGGCTAACGGACACACGCGGTCCGAACACGGGGACTGTCTGGGCAGACAGGTGTGTTCAGGTGTGTTGAGGTAAGGCCTCAGAAGCTTCAGCTGGAGGTTTCATGTTCTGATCAGTCTGTTACTGCAGCTGAAGTCAAACTAATTCAATTATCCATTCTATACTATTCTATTTAACCTGTTAATATTTATTGTATATTATGTGATTTATACTGCAGTGTTTTTTATTCCATATTCCGATCAATAGTTTGTAATCGATATTCAGTGTTTCCACGTGACCACAGGGGATTAACTCTGTGACTTTCTATGTAAATGAAAAAACAATAAATAAAATATAGTATAAATGAAATAAAATGGGATTAATAATATCAACAGAATAAATCAATACGGAACAAATAAACAGAATAAATGAAATAAAACTGAATAAATCAAATAAAATGGGACAAATAATATGAAACCCTAAACTTTTCTCTATCTGTTCTGTGTTTGACAGTTTTATATTCTGATGACAACAGTGTGTTAAAGTTGATTTCTGGCTGGTTGTTAGTCCGGCTGTATTTCAGGAAGTAAACCGTTTTCCAAACATTGAGGACGAACCGACAGCTGGTTTCTGTGTGATGCTGGATTATTTCCAGTCAACAGATAATCTGAGTTTACAGCATGTAGAAATACTGTCAGCTTGGACATGAAAAGAGTTGTTTATCTGCATCTAGTGCTGCTGGTAGGACATCTGAACAGGTAACACACCTGAACAGTGAGGTCACTCAGGTGAAGGCTGAACGAAACTAAAGGGGAGAAATGCTAAACAAGTGGGGAGTGTTTACATTTAATATGGAAACAGTTACTGTAGATATATTAAGGTTTGTAAAATCTTTCTGAATCTTTTTTTAATGTTCTAGAGGTACCTAAAGTCACACACGTTCTCTCAAGCAGATTTCCAGGCGTTTCATTTCCGCATGGCTCATTTATGCAGAAAGAATAACCCAGCCTTATCAGTGCTAACTAATCCTGACTATCAATCCCAACTAATCCTGACTTTCAGTCCTAACTAATCCTAACAGTGATGGGCGAGTCACGGCATGTTGTGGAGGAGCTTCTGGCTTTGTGTCTGCAGAGAATCACCATGGAGGAGAACAACATGAACACTGAGCTGGGTGAGACACACAACAACACAGCACAGTCCAACAAAATCACAGCAACACGACTCAGAGCACTTCCTGTTTGTTTGATCTTCTTCCAGAGTTCATTGAGGTGGTGAAGAACTTTGAGTCCGTCCGAAAGAAATGGGTTCATGCTGAGCTGGAGCTGAAGAAGTACAAAGAGCTGCTGGTGAAGTCCGACGTCTCCAAAGCTGCTCTGGAGGTCCAACTGAAACACGCCAGAAACCAGCTGGACATCGAGATGAAGAAACGCTACAAGATCGAGGCGGACTACCAGTACCTGGTGAGAAAACAGGGATCAGTTGAAGATGTTCTTTGACGTCAGATCCCAGCGAGAACAGCCTGAGAAGCTCTAAAGCCTGAATCTGTTAGTTCTGTTGGACCTGCTGCAGTAAATGTCAGGTTCATCAGCTTTATTATTAATATTTATAACAGCTGATAATTGATTAGTGTCATAATTAATCATATCAGGGCTGCAGCTGTTTGTGTTTTCATGATTCTTTTTCACATGAAAGTTTTTATTCCAGTAGAAAAATGTCTGTCAGCTCTAAATATATCATTTTGAATAAAATCCCGCAAAGCAGCTGCCGGACGTCTTTCATCAGTGGTTAACTGACTGATGGTTTCTGCTGTAGAATCGTCTTTATCAGGAAACCAACTGTTTCTGCTCATGTCTGTTGACTGCAACACAGCTGGAAGCATCAGATGTTTACTGATCATTTTATTCATATGTCCTGGATGCATGCTAATACTTGATGAATAGATCCTCCAGGTTTTCATTTATCCCTCAGATATGTTGGTCATGAAGATGGTAGTTAATAATGGGATGTTAAAAAGAACAAGAAGACTCCACTGCCCCTTTTAAAGAGGAGTCACTGGTGAAGAGTTACAACCCAGAAGTTAATGCAGCCTGCAGGGGGCGGTAACAGCTGAGGTTTATGCAGCCTGCAGGGGGCGGTAACAGCTTAGGTTAATGCAGCCTGCAGGGGGCGGTAACAGCTGAGGTTAATACAGCCTGCAGGGGGCGGTAACAGCTGAGGTTTATGCAGCCTGCAGGGGGCGGTAACAGCTTAGGTTTATGCAGCCTGCAGGGGGCGGTAACAGCTGAGGTTAATACAGCCTGCAGGGGGCGGTAACAGCTGAGGTTAATACAGCCTGCAGGGGGCGGTAACAGCTGAGGTTAATACAGCCTGCAGGGGGCGGTAACAGCTGAGGTTAATGCAGCCTGCAGGGGGCGGTAACAGCTGAGGTTAATACAGCCTGCAGGGGGCGGTAACAGCTGAGGCTTATGTAGCCTGCAGGGGGCGGTAACAGCTGAGGCTTATGTAGCCTGCAGGGGGCGGTAACAGCTGAGGTTAATACAGCCTGCAGGGGGCGGTAACAGCTGAGGTTAATACAGCCTGCAGGGGGCGGTAACAGCTGAGGTTAATACAGCCTGCAGGGGGCGGTAACAGCTGAGGTTAATACAGCCTGCAGGGGGCGGTAACAGCTGAGGTTAATGCAGCCTGCAGGGGGCGGTAACAGCTGAGGTTAATGCAGCCTGCAGGGGGCGGTAACAGCTGAGGTTAATGCAGCCTGCAGGGGGCGGTAACAGCTGAGGTTAATGCAGCCTGCAGGGGGCGGTAACAGCTGAGGTTAATGCAGCCTGCAGGGGGCGGTAACAGCTGAGGTTAATACAGCCTGCAGGGGGCGGTAACAGCTGAGGTTAATACAGCCTGCAGGGGGCGGTAACAGCTGAGGTTTATGCAGCCTGCAGGGCAGTGTTGTGCCAGTTCATACTTAAAAAGAACTAGCTCAAAGTTCAGTTCACATATCTAAAAATGAACTAGTTCACGTTCATTTGTTACTTTTGTTAGTACTCAATAAAAACCTTTTCTTATCCATCCATCACAATTCACTGCCACTCCAAAACTAAACAAAATTCTTGAAGCAATAAAGAATCAAAAGACTCGAGACAATTATTACATCTAGGAGAAAAATAATGTTGAGATAGAGAATAGATTTCACCCCTTAAATAATGTGTGATCATAACATGTAGAAAATGGAAAATGCAAGGTGCAGTCAAAGTATAATGTACGTTTAATGAAACCTTTATTTAGCCAGCATGAACCAAATTATGCAGGACTTCAAAAACAACAAGGCACATTCTGGTTCAGGGGGAAAAGACCTGTCCACTGGAAAAAACAAAACAAAACAGAATATTCTGAAATGCAGTAACTGGTAGACAAAACCAGACTGTAATGTCAACTTTAGCTTGGGCTTACCCTGCACAATGTGCAATACTTAGATTTTTACACTCTCAAAAGGAAGTAAACACTGAGTAAACAATGAAAATACCATTCACATTCATTTATAATAAAAAAATACTTCCTTACTATATTTGTTCAAAGAAAATGAATAGCTAGCAGCTGAACAAACAGCTTAAGTTGAGCTTACCCTGCTCAATGTGCAACACTGAACAAACATTCTAGCATCCTCAAAAGAAAGTAAGCAGTGAGTAAACAATAAAGAAATTATTGACTTTCATTCAAATGTTTTTAAATCTTCCTGACTTATATTTGTCCAAAGAAACTGAATAGCTCTGAAAATTGAAAACCATACAGCATATAGTAATAAACAAACATAACGCTCAATTTCAGAAGCTGGATTCATCTGTATAGAAAGGAGACAGAGTCAGAGGCTTTAAAGTGCATCGTCAAGCAGCACAGCTTACTGAAAGTAATCATTTGAGAAAAAAGCAAGTGGTTGACTCCTGTGGTTTTGTCATGCTCCTACACTGTTACAAGATGTTCTACTTTTTTATAGCAGCAATAAAGAGTTGCAATGGATATTACTACTCCAATACATCAACCAAAGAAGTTAAACTTCTTTTAGCTTTCTGTTTGCATTCAAGAGCAGTTGCTTCTCAAAGTCTTCATCACCAAACCTGTTTCTCCTGGGCCTGAAGATTTGGCCTCCAATACTGAAAAGTCTCTCCACTGGAGCACTTGAGGGGAGAGCAGTGTTGTATTTAAGGAAGAGCTTTTTGAGCCTGTGCAGCAGCATGTACTCTGCAAAGCCATCTGTGGGTGGTGCATCCAATAAGTGTCTGCTTCACCTTTGAGATTCTGTGGGTTTTGTTTAAACCTGAAGAAGGAAGCTGCTGGATCTTTGTCACTGTCACCACTAGGCTGGGGCTGATCAGGGTTTTGTTGTGCTTCTGAGTCATCTGAGTTGCAAATTAGAAGTTCTCGCTTCAGCATCGCTCTGTAAAGCAGCCGTTTTTCCTCATCTTCCACCCAGTCGAGCTTGAATATTGGCAGCAGCATGGCTGACAATATGTGTTCCTTCTTCTCAAGCATGCCTTTGACTCTTGTTTTCAGTGACTGCAGGATGTTAAGAATGAGAGGACGGCATGCAGTCAGACCATGTGCAGCAGTGGGCTTTGTGCTCTCCTCCAACAGGCCATTCAGATCATTTTGTAGTTGTACAATGGTTGGAGCCAAGTACCCAAGGAAAATGTTTTTCTCCCCCTGCAGGATATTCAGTGCAGATGCTAGGGGCCTCATTACATCCACAAACTTGTGTATGAAGCTGATTTCCTCTGCAGAGAATCGTCTGAAGCCAAACTCATCACAGACAGCATGCAGGATAAGACTGTCATATGCATGAGTGACAGCATCAGCAGCTTCACTGGTGTCTGCCTTGGAAGTTAATGTGGCTATGTGAGACAGTCGCTTCATAGCAAGATGCAAAGAGTTCCACCGTGTATCATTTGGAAACACAAAGCCAATACAAGCTTTCCCTCAAAGTCTGATGCTTTGGGGCTTCTTTTAACCCGGTTCCACAATGCAGATGCCTTAGCAAAAACAGACTTTGACAAAGTTTTGTACTGTTTATCAGTCACCTTCTCTGTGTCTTTGGCAACAAGATTTAAGGTGTGAGCCATGCACCTTCTGTGAGGAGGAAGACAGGGATCTTCCAAAGCTGAGAGAGGCTCAGGCTCCATGTCATCCTCTTCATCAAAGCTCTCACTGGCAGCATCAGGAGGTGAGGTAGATCCTGGTTCATTTTCAGTTGCTCCATTATCGCTGTCAACATCTGGATCTGTATTTTCATCAGCAGTGGCAAAATCTTCTGCAAAACAGTTGAATGCTTTCACAAAATTAGCAGCATTGTCTGTCACAGTGCACACAATCCTGAACTCTTTATGCACCTCTGACAACGCTTTGGCAAGCACGTCGTGTATGTGTACGCCTCTAACACGACGGCAAGCAAGTACTGCTGAGCTTCTCTGAGAGATATTATTTTTGTTGAGCCAATGAACAGTAATGCCCAAAAACGCCTTGTTCACTGTGGACCAGCAATCTGCTGTCGTACATACGGTATCAATTTCACAGAGTTCATTCTTTAAGTCAGAAATATTCCCCTGGAATGCATTGTTCCATAGTTTCTGTACCTGCTTTCTTGAGGGGACGTGCCTGGATGGCTGCAAACCAGTCACTAGTTTGATGAATGATGGCTTCTCAACCTTACTCAAAGGCTGGAGATCTCCCACGATGTAATCCAATACAAGCTTGTCCACTTGTTGTTGAGAAACAAAGGAAACGGCTGGTTCTTTACTAAATGCAGTGAGCTTCACTTGGGTGGGTTTGCTCGGCGGTGGGCCTCTCTTCGTTAATGATTGCTTGCATTCATCATTCAGTCGCAGATATTTGCCAAGATAGCTCGGATGCTTTAATTCTATGTGGCGTTTCAAATTTGAGCTCGATGTGGCTGACGTACGTACTTGCTTGTTAGGTCCCGGTGGGCACAGTTTGCACAAAAACGTGAGTTTTTTTCCGTCTGAGTCTTGCTCTGTTTGTACATAAAACTCTCCCAAGTGTTCTGTAAAACTGGCTTCAGCAATGCCTGTAGCTGAGTCTGAATCGCGGGAACTAGCAGGTTCCCATGCTGGACCGTCATGGTGTTTGCCGTCAACAGTTCTTCTTCTTCGTCGTTTAATTTCCGCAACGCTGCCCCGCCCCCGCTGCCCTCCACTGTGCCGTAAAACCTGACTTTTCAAATGAGCGTGAACGTGAACTGCGTGTGCCACTCATTCTTGCCAAAGTGAGCGGCGCTCTTGTTCACTTCATGATATGAAAACTGAATTGTTAATGCTGCCTGCAGGGGGTGCTAACAGCTTAGTTTAGTGCAGCCTGCAGGGGGCGCTAGCAGCTTAGTTTAATGCAGCCTGCAGGGGGCGCTAGCAGCTTAGTTTAATGCAGCCTGCAGGGGGCGCTAGCAGCTTAGTTTAGTGCAGCCTGCAGGGGGCGCTAGCAGCTTAGTTTAGTGCAGCCTGCAGGGGGCGCTAGCAGCTTAGTTTAGTGCAGCCTGCAGGGGGCGCTTGCAGCTTAGTTTAATGCAGCCTGCAGGGGGTGCTAACAGCTTAGTTTAGTGCAGCCTGCAGGGGGCGCTAGCAGCTTAGTTTAATGCAGCCTGCAGGGGGTGCTAGCAGCTTAGTTTAATGCAGCCTGCAGGGGGTGCTAGCAGCTTAGTTTAGTGCAGCCTGCAGGGGGTGCTAACAGCTTAGTTTAATGCAGCCTGCAGGGGGCGCTAGCAGCTTAGTTTAATGCAGCCTGCAGGGGGCGCTAGCAGCTTAGTTTAGTGCAGCCTGCAGGGGGCGCTAGCAGCTTAGTTTAATGCAGCCTGCAGGGGGTGCTAGCAGCTTAGTTTAATGCAGCCTGCAGGGGGTGCTAGCAGCTTAGTTTAATGCAGCCTGCAGGGGGTGCTAGCAGCTTAGTTTAATGCAGCCTGCAGGGGGCGCTAGCAGCTTAGGTTAGTGCAGTCTGCAGGGGGTGCTAGCAGCTTGGTTTAGTGCAGCCTGCAGGGGGCGCTAGCAGCTTGATTTAGTGCAGCCTGCAGGGGGCGCTAGCAGCTTAGTTTAATGCAGCCTGCAGGGGGCGCTAGCAGCTTAGTTTAGTGCAGCCTGCAGGGGGCGCTAGCAGCTTAGGCTAATGCTGCCTGCAGGAGGCGCTAGCAGCTTAGGTTAATGCTGCCTGCAGGGGGCGCTAACACCTCTGTGTGTCTCCAGCAGCGACAGATGCAGCTCATGTGTGACATTCTGGTCCACGACAGTAAGTCCAGCGCCTGCCTGAATGATGAGCAGAAATCTCTGCTGGCGACGTTCGAACATAAAGCAGGAAACACGACTCTGCAGAGGAGCAGCAAACGGTGAATTGATCAGTTTCAATCACATTGACCAAGAACAGATCATTTATGAGACATGAAGCATTTAGAGTCATATCTAGAGGTTTACTAAAGGGAATTTCAGACAGTAAAGATCTTAAATGAGCTGCTGAGGACTTCCGGCTGCGTTCTTTAACCAATGTTTCATTAAATCATCAGGCTCTCTGTCATCGACGAGTCATCCTTCCTGTCGCACTCTGACATCAGCTACGACCGCACCGACGATGACGTGGTAAACACACAACTCTGGACAGACGCACAGCTCTACTGCACACACCCCAGCGTACTACATATAACCTCTTACATCTCCATGGTAACCGATGCTGTGGAGCTGTTTAGATTTAACCAGGTGTTTTCCTGATGATTCTGAGTGACCCAGATGCTGGAAGCATCCTGTTGCCATGGAAACCTACATGTATCCAGTTGCTGATGCAGACATCCCATAATTCCATTATTATGTTTGGTCCGTTTAATCTGCTGGTCCTGCAACTGATAGATCTATGGTTAGATCATTGATCATCTATTGGTGTTTGTTACCAGAATATTCAAGCAGTAACTTTAGTTTCATTTTATTTTGTCAATAAATTCAAGGAATTTCCTGCATTATGGGATGGAGTCAGACCTAAACACACTTTAATAAAATATCAGGTTTGAATATATATAGCTCTCATTTGTCAGTTATCACTAATCAGCTGTATTGATCAGTAAAGTAAATACATTAACACTGATTATCAGTTTTCTTCCAGCATTCCCGCTTTTCATCATTTACAGCAGCAGAACATCAGAAGTTTTTATTTTCCTCATTGTTCTTCATTAAAACAACCTGCTGGCTGCAGTAGGAGGAACGTGATTGGTCCATTTACTGCAGAAGAGTCACATGAACTTGTAAACTCCTCCCAGTCTGAGGCAGGACGTCTGAGTGAACACAGACAGCTGGAATCTCTGAGGGCTTTTAGTTGTGGATCTGTTGGACCTGCTGACTGACTGATGCTTTTCATCTGGTCTCAGGATTTGGACACCACTGTGATTAAACCTCTGAGATCTCGAGCCAGAGAGAGGAGGGTGAGACGTCCTCCCTGTTTACATGTTTATAGCATGTTTGTGCTTCATGTTGATCTTTTGCTCCAGTTTGGAGTCAGTGACATTCACCTACTAACTACTATCCACAGAAGATTTCAGTCTTTTACAAACCTGAAACCCAACAGACACAATGTAAAGACTGATAGGAAAACACGCCTTCTACTGTCTGTTGCCCTGTTGTTCTGTCACGCTGTTGTTGCCCCGTAATGTTGTTGTTGCTCTGTCATGTTGTTGTTGTTCCATCATGCTTTTGTTGCCCCATTATTTTGTTGTTGAATTGTCACGTTGTTGTTTCCCCATCACGCTGTTGTTGCCCCGTCATGTTGTTGTTCTGTCACGCTGTTGTTGCCCCGTCATGTTGTTGTTCTGTCACGCTGTTGTTCTGTCACGCTGTTGTTGCCCCGTCATGTTGTTGTTCTGTCATGTTGTTGCCCCGTCACACTGTTGTTGCCACGTCACGCTGTTGTTGCCACGTCACGCTGTTGTTGCCCCGTCACGCTGTTGTTGCCCCGTCACGCTGTTGTTGCCCCGTCACGCTGTTGTTGCCCCGTCACACTGTTGTTGTTGCCCCGTCACGCTGTTGTTGCCCCGACATGTTGTTGTTGCCCCGACATGTTGTTGTTTCCCCGTCACGCTGTTGTTTCCCCGTCACGCTGTTGTTTCCCCGTCACGCTGTTGTTTCCCCGTCACGCTGTTGTTTCCCCGTCACGCTGTTGTTTCCCCGTCACGCTGTTGTTGCCACGTCACGCTGTTGTTGCCCGCTCACACTGTTGTTGTTGCCCCGTCACACTGTTGTTGTCGCCCCGTCACGTTGTTGTTGCCCCGACATGTTGTTGCCCCGTCACGCTGTTGTTGCCCCGTCACGCTGTTGTTGCCCCATCACGCTGTTGTTGCCCCATTATTTTGTTGTTGAATTGTCACGTTGTTGTTTCCCCATCACGCTGTTGTTGCCCCGTCATGTTGTTGTTGCCCCGTCATGTTGTTGTTCTGTCACGCTGTTGTTGCCCCGTCATGTTGTTGTTCCCCCGTCATGTTGTTGTTCTGTCACGCTGTTGTTGCCCCGTCATGTTGTTGTTCTGTCATGTTGTTGCCCCGTCACTGTTGTTGCCCCGTCACGCTGTTGTTGCCCGCTCACACTGTTGTTGTTGTTCTGTCACATTGGTGTTGCCCCGTCACGCTGTTGTTGCCCCGTCACGCTGTTGTTGCCCCGTCACGCTGTTGTTGCCCCGTCACGCTGTTGTTGCCCCGTCACGCTGTTGTTTCCCCGTCACGCTGTTGTTGCCTCGTCACGTTGTTGTGACCCCGACATGTTGTTGTTGCCCCGTAATGTTGTTGTTGCTCTGTCATGTTGTTGTTGTTCCATCATGCTTTTGTTGCCCCATTATTTTGTTGTTGAATTGTCACGTTGTTGTTTCCCCATCACGCTGTTGTTGCCCCGTCACGCTGTTGTTGCCCGCCCACACTGTTGTTGTTGTTCTGTCACGCTGTTGTTCTGTCACGCTGTTGTTTGCCACGCATGTTGTTGTTCTGTCATGTTGTTGCCTCCGTCACACTGTTGTTGCCACGTCACGCTGTTGTTGCCCCGTCACGCTGTTGTTGCCCCGTCACGCTGTTGTTGCCACGTCACGCTGTTGTTGCCCGCTCACACTGTTGTTGTTGCCCCGTCACACTGTTGTTGTTGCCCCGTCACGCTGTTGTTGCCCCGTCACGCTGTTGTTGCCCGCCCACACTGTTGTTGTTGTTCTGTCACGCTGTTGTTCTGTCACGCTGTTGTTGCCCCGTCATGTTGTTGTTCTGTCATGTTGTTGCCCCGTCACACTGTTGTTGCCACGTCACGCTGTTGTTGCCCCGTCACACTGTTGTTGCCACGTCACGCTGTTGTTGCCACGTCACGCTGTTGTTGCCACGTCACGCTGTTGTTGCCCCGTCACGCTGTTGTTGCCACGTCACGCTGTTGTTGCCCGCTCACACTGTTGTTGTTGCCCCGTCACACTGTTGTTGTCGCCCCGTCACGTTGTTGTTGCCCCGACATGTTGTTGCCCCGTCACGCTGTTGTTGCCCCGTCACGCTGTTGTTGCCCCATCACGCTGTTGTTGCCCCATTATTTTGTTGTTGAATTGTCACGTTGTTGTTTCCCCATCACGCTGTTGTTGCCCCGTCATGTTGTTGTTGCCCCGTCATGTTGTTGTTCTGTCACGCTGTTGTTGCCCCGTCATGTTGTTGTTGCCCCGTCATGTTGTTGTTCTGTCACGCTGTTGTTGCCCCGTCATGTTGTTGTTCTGTCATGTTGTTGCCCCGTCACACTGTTGTTGCCCCGTCATGCTGTTGTTGCCCGCTCACACTGTTGTTGTTGTTCTGTCACATTGGTGTTGCCCCGTCACGCTGTTGTTGCCCCGTCACGCTGTTGTTGCCCCGTCACGCTGTTGTTGCCCCGTCACGCTGTTGTTGCCCCGTCACGCTGTTGTTTCCCCATCACGCTGTTGTTGCCTCGTCACGTTGTTGTGACCCCGACATGTTGTTGTTGCCCCGTAATGTTGTTGTTGCTCTGTCATGTTGTTGTTGTTCCATCATGCTTTTGTTGCCCCATTATTTTGTTGTTGAATTGTCACGTTGTTGTTTCCCCATCACGCTGTTGTTGCCCCGTCACGCTGTTGTTGCCACGTCACGCTGTTGTGCCCGCCCACACTGTTGTTGTTGTTCTGTCACGCTGTTGTTGCCCCGTCACGCTGTTGTTGCACCGTCACGCTGTTGTTGCACCGTCACGTTGTTGTTGCCCCGACATGTTGTTGTTGCTCTGTCATGTTGTTGTTGTTCCATCATGCTTTTGTTGCCCCATTATTTTGTTGTTGAATTGTCACGTTGTTGTTTCCCCATTACGCTGTTGTTGCCCCGTCACGCTGTTGTTGCCCCGTCATGTTGTTGTTGCCCCGTCATGCATTGTTTTGCCCCGTCATGTTGTTGTTGCCCTGTCATGTTGTTGTTTCCCCGTCACGTTGTTGTTTCCCCGTCACGTTGTTGTTGTTTCCCCGTCACGTTGTTGTTGTTTCCCCGTCACATTGTTGTTGTTTCCCCGTCACTGTTGTTGTTTCCCTGTCATGCTTGTTGTTGCCCTGTCACGTTGTTGTTGCCCCGTCATGCTGTTGTTGCCCCGTCATGCTGTTGTTGCCCCGTCATGCTGTTGTTGCTCCGTCACGTTGTGGTTGCCCCGTCATGCTTTGGTTGCCTCATCACGTTGTTGTTGCCTCGTCACGTTGCTGTTGCCTCGTCACGCTGTTGTTACTCCGTCACGTTGTTGTTTCCCCGTCCCGTTGTTGTTGCCCCGTCCCGTTGTTGTTGCCCCGTCCCGTTGTTGTTGCCCCGTCCCGTTGTTGTTGCCTCGTCACGCCGTTGTTGCCTCGTCATGTTGTTGTTGCCCCTTCATGTTGTTGTTGTTGCCCCTTCATGTTGTTGTTTCCCCATTATGCTGTTGTCGCCTCGTCATGTTGTTGTTGTCACGTTGTTGTTGTCGCCTCGTCATGTTGTTGTTGTCACGTTGTTGTTGCCCCGTCATGCTGTTGTTGTCCCGTCATGTTGTTGTTCTGTCATGTTTTTCTGTCATGCTGTTGTTGCCCCATCATGCTGTTTTTGCCCCGTCATATTGTTTTTGTTTCATCATGTTTTTGCCCCGTCATGCTGCTATTGCCCCTTTGACGTTGCCGTTGTTGCAGCGCTCCTCCATGGGTCCTTCCTTTGGTCCTCCGGTCGTGAAGCGAAGCCGAGGAGGAAACATTTCTGCAGATCTGCTGGACCGAAGAACGGTGGAGAAGGTGAGCAGATCCAACCATCTTCAGAAGCTCCCGTCTCCGTGTTCTTCACCAACATGCCGGCAGGTTGTTGGTTAATGAGGTTATTGCTGAATGCAGTCAGGGATGAATCCTGCAGACGATGCTCAGGGCCAAAACCACACTTTAACTCCTTGAGGTCTGTAGTAATGAATTCTCATCATCCCAGTTCCACACTGCAGACAGCATATCCATTCCCCCAACACTGGTTGGTTTGTATTCAATACAGACTTGGAACCTTTTAGAGCCCTGGTTTCTGGTAGGACTGGAATCTAATCATTATATATTTATTATTATTATTATATGTTCTATGTGTAATAGACAAATTAACAATCTCCACTTATTTAGCATCAGCTGGAAAGCAAAAATACAAATTTAAAAAAAAAAAAATTTTATTGTAAATAAATTCATTCGTCAAGAGGTTAATGATGGTCTCTGAGACACTGGTTCTGATGTTGGTTTTAATGAAACCAGTTAAACTCCCAGTGAACACAGATCTCTGATGGGACCAGCAGAAGCTCCTTGTAGACCTGAAGCTGACTCTGTGTTTGACTCAGGATGTGGAGACCATCGTCAAGGCGTCTTTGATGACTGCTGAGGCTGGAGGTCAGATTCACATGGTGGTGGGAATCAGCCAGGAGACCCCTGGACATCCAGCCGAGACCTTCAGCCAGGAGACCCCTGGACATCCAGCCGGGACCTTCAGCCAGGAGACCCCTGGACATCCAGCCGGGACCTTCAGCCAGGAGGCAGCAGGTGAGTCAGCCTCCAGCTACTCTGTGATGGGTTCTGGCAGATATATCAACTTATTTTAGGAAACCTCTCATCAAGCATTCTGGTCTCTTCAGGTACTTTTTGACTTTTTCTAAAAAGAGTTATTGTGCCTCATGTGAGATAACAGTTTTTCTGAATAAGTTCTGATGCCGTCAACATTTAGGTCACAGGATCAGTGTGAAACATGGCCGACATAAAGGAAGACTGTGGAACAGGTTAGTGTTAGCCTTGATCCATACTTATTATCTCCACCATTGTCGGGATTCAGCTTCGTATTCTGAAACGGTTGGACTGATTCAAAATGAAGACTCGCTGTCTTCTGGATCCTGACGTCTGAGGAACTGCAGCAGAGCTGAGGAATGTCTGAAACACTCTGATTCTCATTTCCATTTAAATTAACAGAAGAAGCTCTTGTCCAGAAACAAATGTAGTTTGTCACGTGGTAGAGAGGGCTTCCAGAAGATGAGATCAGGCCTCGTTCTGTTCTCCTTCAGCATCATGACTGTAGTTCAACAGTACATCAGAACATATTCCATCATGTTTTGGAGTTTGTGGAGCCTTTAAATTTCTGACCAGATCTGGAGCTACATGTCTCTGACCTCCAAACTGTTGGTTCTTTTGTTCCTGATGGGTTTCTTGGTTTGCTGTTGTTTACAGTTTTTCTTGATTGCTCAGACACATTCCTGGAAAGCTGCTCTCCTTTTCCCTAAACTGTGAACACAAAACCCAATTTTCAAGCTACATTCACAAAACCTCTGACTCTTCTTGCAAAACCAAACTTTCACCCCAAAACAGTTCAATCTGTGCTCAAAATTGAACTCTGCTGTCAAATCATGCCTCAAGTCAATCTAAATTAAATACTCTACTGAGCAGTCACTAAACACTGCATAGAATAAAGGAAAACGCAACGCTCAGGACATGAAGCGGTAGAAATAAATGTTTATTTAGCCTAAATGCATGCTGCAAAACTAAATACCTGGGCATTTGTAACACTTGTTCATAGAAAAAAGAATTTGCAAAAAAACAGAAATCCTGTGCATTTACATGTAGCACTGGTACGTAAAAATAAAGCACAAAACTATACAAATGAAGTCCAAAGAAAAGAAGTGCATTACTCTGCCACAGCATCATTTCTCTGTACTGGGTCAGGCCACAGGACTTCATCTACATCACAGGACACATTTTCTCTGGCCAGGCAAAAGGGGAAAACCCCTGGCATGCCGTATCCATGCTCCTCTTCTTAGATTTCTGTCCATTGTAGTGCCTCACAAACCAGTGCTCTGGCTTATATGTACCCTCACATCATTAGACACAAGTGTGATCAATTTTCAGTTGTTGTGTTCAACCGGTGACGCCTGAGCTTTAACTGTGTTTGACTTTTGCCACCAGTGCTCACCATTATGCAACACATGTGCATCACAATGACAATGTGTTGACAAGACGTGTCTAAACAGGTGAAAGGGCTTATGGTTCAGCCAAAAGAGTGACTGATTCAATAAGTGGGTTCAGGCAACTGAGAATTTGGTTCAGACAATAGAGTTTAGTGTTTTAGCAACTGAGAAAAACTGTAAAGGAACTTGTTGGGTTTCTCTGTAGAAGGCCTTAATCTCTGTGTGAAGCATCTTGAGATGACATGTTGTAAATCATTGCTTTATAATTACAGTTTAATGGATTGTTTTTAATCATCTTCATGTACTTGAAGAAGGTGTTTGGATGGATGGGTTGAAGGAACAGACATGATGGTTCAGAAAAGACACTTCCTCCAAATGTAATGGAGAAGCATTTTGGTTCGGGAATGAATAATGATTTATGGTAACTGGGTTCCACACCACAGTAGCTGCAGAACATCCAGGACCCTGATGATGTTCTTCTCTGTTCCTCAGACCAAACCTCCATGTGGTTCCCCTGCGATGACACAGTGATTGAACCCGAACCTGAAGCTCTGCCCAAAGACAGAACCCTTCACAGCTGCAGAACTCAAACAACCAGCAGCCACGTGTTTCTGTCGAAGACGGTAAAGCCCTCCTGACCTTCTCAGTGCTGCCACACACCTGCCCATCCTCTAACACTCACCTGTCTCCAGGTGATCCGGCCGGAGACCTGCCTGCCATGCGGGAAGAGGATCCGCTTCGGGAAGATGGCAGTGAAGTGTAGAAACTGTCGTGTGATCGCTCATCCAGAGTGCAAACAGAAGTTCTCCGACGGCTGCTCAGCCTCCAAGCCAGCAGCTCGACGAACCATTCAGATGGTGAGATGATTAGACCAGACCTCACATCATCATCTCCAATGTCTAGCAGAATAAACCACTGAAAACCAGCAAAGATGGTTTCGATGCTGCTTGGGAAAGTTCTTAGCTTCAGTCAGTATCACAGTAACCATGACACACTCCAGACACTTCAAAACCTCTTTCAATTCGGATAGAAATGACTGAACAGCAAATCACAGTAATCACATTACTGGCTTCCATTTCTGTTGTATTTGATCCCAAACAGGTCAAAAATTCAGCATTGCACATTATTTACATTACTACATGTTTAATCTTTGGTCTAACGGGTGAATCAGACTGATCTACATGTCTGAATGAATCTCTGCTGTTTCAGGACTCGTTGGAGGGTTTTGCTCCACTGACTCATCCCAGAGTTCCTGTGCTGATTGTGGACTGTGTGGCTGAGATTGAACGGAGGGGGCTGCAGGAGGTGACTTCCTCCAGACCGGGTCTCTCTATCTGGATCCACATCTGGATTAATGACCCTCCACAGAGAGTCTTTATTCCTCCAAAACCAACCAGCTGATTTTTGACGACACACACCTTTCATTTCTCTAATCATCAACCCATCATTTTTTGAATTACTAGACATTTAGAGAGATTCGTATTTCTGGGAATATATAGACCATTTTTTCAGTATTTTATGCTGTGAACAATCGGTAGATTTTAGATAAAATGTCCCATGTACTGACAATGAAGATAAGTGTCGGTTGCACACCCACAGTTCTCCTGTAGCAGAGTAATGTTTTCTGTGTTAACTGAAAAAAATCCATCTGCGTCATTTTAAAACTGTGTTTGGAATTCGTGTAGCAGAGCAGAACCTGGATGGAGGGTGGAGGACCAACAGACTCCATGTTGAGATTCAGTCCTGGTTGTTCTCAGAGGAAACGGTTTGGATCTCTTTCTGTGGTGTGAACCTGATGCAGACTGCGCTGTAAGAGCCTGTACAGCAGTCTGAGTTGAACCTTCATGAATCAAACTGGTTCTTCCAGAACACTGCAAAGGATGGATCTGAGGAAACACTGAACTCTTTCTTCAGTACAATGTGGCTCTATCAGTTTCATTCAATTCAGCTTGCTTTATTTCCAGGAGAATCGTGTGGACAATACTGAAAAGGAAACTCCAACATTTATATTAAAGAGTAAATGAAACACATTCATCCATCTATCTATAGTTTATCCATTCATCCATCCATCCATCTTCTTCCTCTTATCCGGGGTCAGGTCATGGAGGCAGCAGATGAAGCAGGTCATTCCAGATGTTCCTCCTCCCAGCAACACTTTCCAGCTCTTCCCGGAGGATCCCGAGGAGTTCCCAGGTCAGATGAGATATATAATCCCTCCAGAGGGTTCTGGGTCTACCCCGGGGTCTCCTCCCAGGAGGACGTGTTCAGAAAACATCCAAAGGAAGTCTCCCTGGAGGATCAGAATCAATGTCCAAACCACCTCCACTGGTTCCTTTAGAGGTGAAGGATCAGTAGCTCTACTCTGAGCTCCCTCCAGATGTCTGATCTTCTCCTCCTATCTCTAAGGCTGAGCCCAGACATCCTACAGAGGAAGCTCATTTCAGACGCTTGTATCCATGATCTCATTCTTTGGGTCTCTACCCAGAGCTCATGACCATAGGTGAGGGTTGGAACGTAGATGGACGGTAAACTGAGATCTTCTCCTTGAGGCTCAGCTCCCTCTACACCATGACAGTTCAATACAACGTCTTCATCACTGCTGACATTGCACCAATCCTCCTGTCCATCTCTAGCTCCATTTTCCATCACTCATGAAAAAGATCCAGAGATACTTGAACTCCTTCACTTGAGGAAGCAACTCCCTCCAACCCAGAGGGAGCAATCTAAGTAGTCATCCATTATTTTCCATCAGTTATTTAAAACAATAAAAATGTGATAGATTATTTATTCATTCCACATAAAGGGAAATATTTCGTTTGTTTTAATTTCCTTGATCAGTGAAACAGCTCACAGAAATAAGAAATCCAGTTTCCCCAAATAGAATATTTCATTTGCTGAGATGGTAAATCACTACTCCAACAGTATAATACCATCTGCTCTGTCTGGTTCAGTACATCACAATCATGGAGAAGACCGCTGAGGGTCTCTGCTGAAGGTCTCTGCTGAAGAGCTGGACAAGCAGCAGGGATGATGAATCCTTCAGAGGATGGTAGAAAAAGATGGTTCAGAACTTTAGAGAACTTCACAGGACCAAGACTGGAGTTGGACCATCCAGAACCCCCAGACATCTTCAGGAAAGGAGCCATGACCGTCACATTCCTCATATCGGGACACTTCTGGACCAGAGACGGTAGCCTAGCCGCGCTAGACCCAGCTCTGAAGACGCAAGGGTCTAGGAACTCTTGACGGGGAGGGAGGCGGGCTAAAAGGTTGTCTATCAAATCACTCTGCAGCAATTGGGTAGGTATACAACCAATCAGTGCAACGAATAGGCTGACGTAGTTCCTAGAGCGCCGGACGTCAGAGGATGCGGTAGTTCGGTGAAACCTTATTTATACAGTCAATGGGTGAAGCTCAAGTATATTACAGACATATTAGCAGAAAATTATTCAGAGTCGGTGCTAATGGAGCTCAACGACTGTTGTCGTTTTTGTTGTCGACCCTGGCAGAGAATTAAATTCGTTGCCGTGGGTTGTCTAGCGCAGCTGGGCGAGTTGTTCCCGGTTGTTTCTGTCAGAATTGTCGCGCCTCTGTCGTCACTTAGTTACGCCCGCCTTCTGACTCTACACTTCATGGTGATTCGTCGGCCAGTTTTAGGAGATCCAACCTTGAGGCTTACCGAGGGTAACTAGACCCTTGCGTCTTCAGAACTGGGTTTAGCGCGGCTAGGCTGCAGAGACAGCAGATCTTCCCTGGCCTGAGGAGAAATGGAACTGGACTGTTGTCAGTGGTCCAAAGTCCTAAATTCTGTTGTTCATCTAGAGACCAACATCTCAGACTCTGGATGAAAAATGGAGAAGCTCAGAATCCAAAAAGTCTGAAGGCGTCAAGTTTACTCAGTCTGAGAGGGTTTCTGGTGTCATGTCACCTGCTGCTGGTGGTCCACCAAGTTCTGTCAAGTCCACTAGGGTGAAAAACTCCTTCGCAAAATGTTGTTGTATTTCATCTGTTTCTCATCTGTCTGTGTGTCTCACCTGTCTGTCTCACTTGTGTGTCCTCAGAGAGGTCTGTACCGGGTTCCTGGAGGGGAGCGGCTGGTGAAGGAGCTCAGAGATCGGTTTGTTCAGGGGGAATCGCTGGTGATGCTCAGTAAAGTTCGGGACGTCCATGTGGTATGTGGACTTTTGAAGGACGTCCTGAGGAAGCTGAAGGAGCCTCTGCTCACCTTCAGGCTGCACAGGACCTTCATGAAGGCTGCAGGTGAACTCTGAACACAGACATAATGAGCAGCTGGAAACCTTTGAGATTCTAAATGAAGGATGCTTTCACTTCGCTGTGTTTCAGAGCTGGATGATGCTGACAGCTGCTTGGCCGTCATGGTTCAGAACATTTCAGAGCTGCCCAAAGCCAACAGAGACACTCTGGCCTTCCTCATGCTCCATCTACACAAGTAAGAGCTTCCAGCTGCTCCTGGGGTCTTTGATTCATTAACAGTCAGCTTTACTGGAACTCTGGTGTTTCCTCTCAACATCCTGAAACTAAATAAAATGCCTGTTTGTTTAAATAAAACTTCAGGTTAAACTACAGGTGTGTGAAATGAATGCAGAACTACAGAGAACCCAAAGAGTACAAAGTTCCTCTTATCTTCAGGTGGTTTTGGTCTCCATCTCCAGGGTGAGTTAGACTTTCTCATGAAGTGTGTTCCTCCATCAGGGTGATGAGGAGTCCTCAGTGCCAGATGGACCGGAATAATTTGGCCCGGGTGTTCGGACCGACCATCGTGGGTCATGGGATGTCTGAGCCGTCTCCAACCACCATCATGAGAGACACCAACACTCAGCCGAAGGTCAGCCTCCCTCTAAATGTCCACGTCAGCAGAATGTGGTTCTCTCTGGGTTTAGGTGAACATGTTGAAGCTACATAGTACTTCACAATCCTGATCCTGTTGCTTTCAGGTTGTCCTCCGCCTGCTGTCCCTCCCTGAAGACTACTGGAAACATGTTCTCACCATTCAAACAGATCAGATGCCCTCCTCATCCTCCACCTTTAAGATGAACCAGGAAGAGACTCATGGTGTGTCTCCATGTTCTAAAGGTTTGTTAGCGGCGCTGATGGCTGAAGGTTGTATAAGGCTATGTTCAGGAGGTTTCAGCCGTCCTCCTGCCCAGAATGCTTCAACTCTTCAAACTGTCAGGAAAACAAATATTCTTTCTGCTCCACCTTCTGAAGGATTGTTAACATGTTGTTGTTGGAGGGGGCAAGGGATCGTTTTTCAGTGTGAACAGGAGGAGGCATTTCCTATCCCTGAAGAGATTCTTCTCTTCAGGTCGGCTGTTTAAACCAGTCACATCTCCAGAGTTGAACAGCTACTACAAGACTGCCAGCAGAGGAAGTCCGAGAGGCCAGACCAGGAATCTGGGCAACACTTTCAACAACACGTAAGACCACAACAAACCAGGAACCACTCAGTCTGTTCCTCTAAAACACTCCGGTCTGTTCCTCTAAAACATTCCTGATCAGGTGAGTGTTTCCAGGATTGGCCTCCTAGTTGTCCGTTTCAGCCTCGGCTGTAGATCAAACCGCTTCACCGTGAACTCGGTGTGCAGAACTCCAGTTCAATGTAGGAAACTGAACGATAGAGATTTGTTCTGTTAGAATGTGTAGAGAACTTTCCTGTTGGGGATAGTAGGGACTTCTAAAAGTGGTTCTACGTGGACAGTTCCTCTAATCGGATCACCTCAAAAAAAAAAAACGCAAGTTCCTGCTGGAAAACGGCTTTCTGTGGGAACATGGACAGGCTTTATTTTGTTTCGTCACAAGAAAATGGAGATGATCAGCTTGTCTTTTATCAGAAGAACGTGAGAAATAATGTCCTAACAGTACCCCCCCCAAAGAAAAATCTGAAGATTTGTGTAGATTAGATGTGGATGCCCAAACAACATTAGCATAAGTCAGCTAAAGCTAAACTATGGAATTAAACTGTTAATGAACAAGACATCTAATCCAGGTTCATAGTTTCACAGTTAATGTCAATATTCCAGCATGTTTTCCGACAAACCTTTAGCAAACCTCCTGCCTTCATGCTTACGGAGCTGATAGCTGCTATCATGTCTTTACTGGTTTACTGGGCTCCAACATGAACAGTTTTTGCTTTTCATCTTCATCCTTCTGATCTTCTGTCCTGGTTCCTGTCCTCAGGGGTCGACTGGAGTCCGGTAGAAGGTTCTTCACGTCGCCCAGCTGACTCCAAAACTCTGCTGCTACATCCAGTCTTTACAGTTTTACACCAACAGCAAACATCGGATGTCACCATATAGTTTGTGTTTCATTTTGTGTTAAAAAAAACTTTGAATATAATCTGTGTGAGTTTAGAATGAACTGTTGGTGTTTCTGGTAGTTTTCTGAGATATAGAAGACCACAACTTAAACTGTTGATCCCTCATTGATGTTTTAGTGTGAGAAAGATGGATGCAGAGTGAGTGTTCAAACTAAACTCTGGAACACATTTTATGAACATGTTCAAGAACATGGGACTGGTCCATTGCAGAAGCACCGATGCAATGAGATCACAGCTTTCCCCTGCAGCAGGTGAAGAGTTTTGCAGATGACTTGCTGTTAAGTGTTCTAGGTTGTAGGACGATCAGAATCGGTCAGACCGGTTAGATCAATCAGGTGCTTCTGAATTTAAAGCACTTTCCACTGTGGAAAATAAAGTCACCTCCACGTTGAAATGTAAAAGAAATAAAAATGAAGCATCTCATGCTGCAGGTGGTCATTTCATTCCTGCTGATCTCCTGTGAACCTCTGATTCTATATGAACATGTCTAAGCCCTCAGGTTTCTTGCGCAGCAGCTCAGAGGTTCTGGTTGGTGTAAGAATGAGAATGAATATGCAGTTAGTACGTTAGACAAATGTTGTGATGTTGGACACATTTATTAACCATGCCTGACATGTACGTCAGCAGGGTTACTGCATTCGCTTCGGTATCTGGCTGGCTGGGTAAGTATGTATGTGTGTATGTCCGTTCAGATATCTCTGCAAGTGCTGAAGTCAGTTTAATCAAACTTGGCACTGAAGATCGGTCCAAGGTCCCCTGCTCAGTTGTGGAGTTAGAGGTCAGCAGGTCAAGGTCACAGGGGTCACTTAGCACATGTCTTGTTGAGTGATAGGGCCATTGGGCGTGGTTCTGCCATCTACTGAGGGCTTGTCTAGTTCTTCATTGTGTTTGTGCCGTTAGTTGCACATGCAGTATATGAGCTTAAAGACATGGTGGTGAGACTAGGGGGCACTGTGAAGAGAGGAGAGGGTTGATATAGGGATAGAGGAAAGAAGGGAGAGAGAGAGCAGGAGCTGGATGGCTAGAGCTGATGTCTGTATGTTGCTGGAGCTCACTAGAAGTTCTGACAAGATACAGAATGTGTCCGGAGTGATTCTTGTATGCACCCCAAACACCCACGATGCTTACACTGGTGGCAGCGGTGGGATGTTTCTGCTGTGAAAGATCGCCAAGCGTAATTCTGCTGAACTTTGTAAGTCTCTGACGCCAGAAGCAAACGTTAGCCACATTAGCCGCTAGATTAGCCTTCAGTAAAGTGAGTTAGCTCACCATAACCACCCACGTTTTTTGTTTTGATAGCTTCATTGAGTTTAGATACCGTGTTTCGGTCGCCTATCTCAACTTGTGAGCTAAAGAAAAGTCATCATGTCCCATTAGCCCATTAGCTGGTGATGTGGGGCGCCCGCCAGCTATTTCTCCTGAGGCCCCAAGTGTCTGCCTTAGTGACACAACAACTGACAACACAGAAACTGATGTGAGTACATACTTCACCTCCCTTGTAAATGGAATTCTTGAAGGCAGAAAGGTGTGTGAGCTGAGGCTATGCTGTGACTCTCGCGAGACTGCCAGTGAGATTTCGGAATACAACATGGCGGCGCCCTGCTGCTGAAATAGAATTCAGTAGTCTTAGCTCTTTCTCGAAACAAAATTAAATTTAATCACCGCATTACTTGCATTTAATTATTGATATTTCCTTACTCGAACTGCGGATTTGGAGCGCCACCCACCGTGGAGGACCTCGAGCGATTTATCGACGGATATTTTTACAACTGCGTCATGGAAGACCCGAACCGCGACAATCCGTCTAAAAAGAGGAAAAACGATTCCTCGACTGATACTGACGACCTAGCTACAACGGACGTCCCGGTTGATGTCCTGGAGTCTATAAATAAAAAGTTAGATGTTCTCAGCGTCCTCCGCGACGAGATTCGAGACCTGAAGGTAAGTTTGGAGAATGCCTATCAACAGGTAAGTGAGCTCCAACTGGACAACGCGGAACTACGTTCTAACTTTTCCGCAGTTACAACCGAGCTGGAAACGATTAAAAGGGAGAATAAAGCGCTTAAAGAAACTGTACTGGATGTCCAATCCCGTAGTATGCGGGACAATTTAATATTTTCAGGAATCTCTGAAAGCACCACAGATAATCCGGAGACAGAAATTAAGAAATTTATGACAACGGCTTTAAAAATTCCCCAGGAAACGGTGAATAATATTTCCTTTCACCGCGTTCACAGGCTCGGAGCCCGTAGAAGCAATAAATCCCGTCCTATTATCGCTAAATTCGAACATTTTAAACAGAAAGAATTAGTTAAAAGTAAAGGACGGGAGCTTAAAGGGACCTCTTTCGGAATGAACGATCAATTCCCGAGAGAGATCAACGAGCGGCGGAAGGTATTGTTTCCCCAACCCGGTCTCACGGGGATTCGTGAAACTGTCACGTAAGTTTTAGTTTCGGTTTCGTGCGCACCAACATGATTTCGTCATGTTTTTCGTGCCGCTCACCACGAAATGTTTTTCGCTGTGGTAATCACATCTGAAAGTGGTTTATACCGGCGGATTCATGACGATCTAAGCTGTCCATCGGCGTATACTGCTTGTGTGATTGTGTTTGCGGCCGCCGGCCGCCGGACATTCTTGAAATTCCTATGCAAATTGGTAAGTGTACCACCGGCTTATGGTTAGGTTATGGTTAGGATTATGGTTAGGGTTATGTTTAGGGACGATGTCATGCAAAATATAGCGTTGGATTCGCCGCGGTTTTACATTAAAAATATAATATACACATTCTTTTGAAATACGTTCTGAGTGGCACGAAAAGTCCGCCGTTTAAAATACATTGGTGCGCATTTCGTGGTGAGCGGCACGAAAAACATGACGAAATCGTGTTGGTGCGCACGAAGCCGAAACAAAAATTTACGTGACAGTTTCACGAATCCTCGTGAGATCGGGCTGTGTTTCCCATACTGAAGCAGAGCAGGCAGAAGGGTAAACGGTCTACTTTGGTTGTAGATAAACTTTATATCGACGGCCAACTGTACCGGGACCCCAATACCACTCCCTGGCTGTTCTGATCAGTACTGGTGAAACGAAAGAGCTTTGTTTATTTACTATAAAATAATGTATATATTGTGTGTATATATATGAAGGTATGTATATATGTATATGTATTTAATCCCTCTATGGCTACTTATAATAATGGCTCACTGTTTTATGTTTGACCCCCTTCTGTTCACCTTTTTGTCTACCTCCCCTCCCTCTACTTCCCCTAACCACCTAAACTCACACCTCCCCTCTCCCCCCACACAAACTCCCTATGTAAATCTTTTGTGTGTTATATATGTCGAGGCACCAGTGTTCTTTGTTTTTTTGTGCTCACGTTTGACATGTTTTACAGTCTTGTTATCCACACCCATCATAGATTCAAACCCTGCTATACACCCATCCAACGTTATCAGCAGACTGAGTTTATTTCATAACATGCCAATATCAGTAAGCAGCTCACATAGATCTACATCCAAGGCTGAACTTAAACTGTCTATATGCATAAACTAACTCTGGTCTCCTGGAATGTGTGTGGCACTCGCTCACAGGCAAAAAGAATAAAAATCTTAGACCATTTTTCAAAATTAAAAGCAGACATTTGTCTCCTACAAGAAACCCATCTACAAAAATCTGAAGAAAAATTACTTATTGGCATAAATTTCAATCAGGTTTATTCTGCCTCTTATAACAGTAGACAAAGAGGAGTCTCTATACTTATTCATAAGAGGCTACTTTTTACTTTAAATGACATAATAGTTGACTCAGAAGGCAGATACATTATTATCCAGGCAACTATATTCAATAAAGAATATACGATTGGGAATTTGTACGCCCCTAATAATGATGACCCTTTTTTCATTCATTTTTCTCTCAACTATCTGATTTAACAGCAAATTCAACTGTTATCACTGGAGGAGACTTCAACACAGTCCTAAATCCATCAGTAGATCGCTCCAATAACACAACACGTACAAGGCAATCACAATCTGCTAAAGTAATAGAAGAATATATGGATGATTTTGGCCTTGGCGACAGCTGGAGACTAAAAAATCCAACAAAGAAGGAATTCACCTTCCATTCCTCGGTGCATCGATCATTTTCAAGAATTGATTTTTTTCTTACAAATAATTCTATTACTGAGAAAACTTCTACAAGAATACACCCCATTATTATCAGTGACCATGCACCAGTCTCCCTCTCCTTACAAACTGACCTCACCTTTAAACCACCTCCGACATGGCGTTTTAACATCTCACTGTTAAAAGATGAAGAGTTCGATAAGATCATAAGGAGAGAGTGAGCAGACTATCTGGAAATGAATGACTCCCCAAACTCATCTCCATCTTTACTCTGGGAAGCAGGGAAAGCAGTACTTAGAGGTAAAATTATATCATATTCATCGTATAAAAAGAAACAAGATCAAAAATTAGAAAAAGATCTAGAAGATAAAATTAAACAACTAACTGATGAATATACAACAAACCCAAATAATCAGATATGGACTGAATTACAAAATACAAAAATACAGCTAGATGAGATGTTATCCAAAAGGACCGAGTTCATAATACAACAATTGAGCTACAACAACTTTGAGCATAATAACAAATCAGGCAAATTTCTTGCAAACCAACTCCAACGCAATCGGGAAAAATCTCTCATAACGGCGATAAAAGGGACAACTGGTGAGTATACGCAATCACCAGAAGAAATTAATCATATTTTCTACAATTATTATTGGAATCTGTATTCAGAAAATAACAAACCCAACCCTGAGCATATTGAGGCATTTCTCAGTAGTTTAAATATGCCTCAGTTATCTACTGAACATAAAAATATCCTAGATGCTCCACTGTCCATAAATGAGCTGTCCAGTGCTCTAGACAGTATGCCTAATGGTAAGGCACCAGGTCCAGACGGTTTTCCGGCTGAATTTCTGAAGCACTTCTGGTCAACGCTGGCTCCACTGTTTTTTAGATTAGTAACAGAAATTAAAACCAGCGGTCACATACGGCCTCATATGAACACAGCAGCAATTAAACTTTTATTAAAACCAGATAAAGACCCGACCCTTCCGTCAAGTTATCGCCCGATATCACTAATTAACACCGACATTAAAATTATTGCAAAGGCCTTGGCATCTAGACTGGAGACAGTAATTTCAACAATTATACATAATGATCAAACCGGCTTTATTAAAGGTCGACACTCTACCAACAACGTAAGAAGGCTCTTAAATTTGATTAACATGTCACAGCGGCAGGACAAAAAGGCAGTTATCATATCGTTGGATGCAGAAAAAGCCTTTGACAAAGTTAACTGGTCCTTCCTCTTTGCTGTTCTAAATAAGCTTGGCTTTGGAGAGTCATTTATTCACTGGGTATCAGCACTATATGATTCTCCCAAAGCTACTGTCACCACTAATGGAATCGCCTCAAAGACTTTCACCTTACAGAGAGGCACCAGACAGGGCTGTCCACTCTCTCCTTTGTTATTTGCGATATTCATTGAGCCGTTGGCAACAGCTGTGCGCCAGGATGTCAGGATCCAAGGAATCCGCTCTGGGGCAACAGAACACAAAATTAATTTATACGCAGATGATATATTACTTTATTTAGAAGAACCGGCTACTTCATTAAGGGAAGTATTTAATTTAATAACTAAATTTTCAGAGTTATCAGATTATTCCATAAATTGGACAAAATCAACATTACTTCCAATCACAGAAAATTCATGGAGTCCTGCAGACCAGGACCCTCACTACTCTTTCCCTACAGGCAACTTAAAATACTTAGGCATAAAAATTTCACCTAAATTATCTGAATTAACTCACTTAAATTTTGCCCCATTACTGGATAACATCACCAATGACCTACAGCGCTGGAACAATCTCCCTATATCTCTTATGGGACGAATAGCTACTATCAAAATGAAAATCCTACCAAAAATAAATTACTTCTTTGCAATGATTCCATTCAAACCAACGTCCAACTGGTTCCAGTCGCTGGACTCGGCTATCACAAAATTCTACTGGAATAATAAAAAAGCAAAAATCAGTCTATCTACTCTTCAGAAAAGTAAAGCCGAAGGAGGTCTAGAAGCACCAAATTTTATGCATTATTATTTAGCTAACCAGCTACAATATCTTATTCTATGGACACAACCTACCGGAGATGCCAACTGTTGGTTAGAATTAGAACAGAAGGATTGCAATAGCATCAAACTTTCAGACATATTCTTTATTACAACATCCATCAAACGACATAACTGTTTTAAAAACCCAATGATTTCCTCCACCTTGACCACTTGGTGGAAGGCATTAGAAATTGCAAACTCTAAATTGGAGCCCTGTAAGTTTTCTCCCATTTGGTACAATCCTGATTTTCAAGTTAACAATCAGCCGCTCCATTTAGCTGTTTGGGAGCAGAATGGAATCACACATCTCCACCACCTCTTTTCAGATAATACGTTCATGTCAAATACAAACTTGCTTCAAAAATACAAAATAAAAAATGGGAATTTTTTACATTATCTTCAAGTTAAAAATATTAAGAAAAGAATCCCAACACTTCAAAGCACGCTCCGGCCGCCGGCATTAGCTGAAGCAATCATAAAGCTTTCTCTGACAACAACTAAAACGCTCTCTAAAATATATAAGTTACTCTTAAGCACTGATACAATACATTTACCTATTTCTAAATGGGAGTTAGATCTATCTATATCTCCGGAACCAGACTTCTGGACTCAAATTTGCGATAATGCATTTAAAATGACAAAATACACAAACTTACAACTCATCCAATACAAAATCCTCCATAGAACACATATTACTCAATATATGATGAACAAAATGGGATTCTCCGACTCCGACATCTGTCTCCAGTGCTCCCAGAACACTGCTGATACTTATTTTCATGCTCTATGGCTGTGCACCCCCGTAAAAATTTTCTGGACCAACGTCTCAGAAAAACTTTCCGCTATCTTAAACTGCAGGATTCCTCTATCTCCAAGTCTGTGTTTACTCGGCGACTTAACAACAACGGACCTACCACGCAAACAATCTCAATCCTTACTTGTAGCCCTCGCCATTGCCAAAAAAACAATCCTTGTTAACTGGAAAAATAAGCAATCTCTGAACATTAATCTCTGGTTGAACCTCCTAATAAATCACATTTCAATGGAGAAAATCTCTGCTTCAAATAAAAATCAGTTGTTAAATTTTATACAAACATGGTCACCGTATGTTAACTCCCTTAACTTAAACCTGGTAACCTGACTCTGCCTGTTAGCGAGAACCACCACATCACCCCAATATATGTTGCTGCTTATGTATGTTGGCATTGTGTAACTAATGATTGTCTTCAGTTAGGAACCCAGTCGCTGTCAGCAGGATCAAGCGGGCCGTATCGACGACAACTTACAGTCAACAACTCCCCAGGATCCTCTGTCTATATGCATGAATGGCTAACTTGGTGTTACTGCATGCTTGGCTAATCTTCCAGGTGCTGTCCCCTGTGGCTCGGTGTGGTTGGCCTTGTTCCCCGGGCGGTGCTCTGTTTGGGCGGGCGCCGGGTCGCCTCGGGGGCCGGGGGTCGTGGGGGGCTGGTGGCGTCCTGCGGGGTGTCTGCTTCTGTGGGGGGGCATGGTGGGCGGTTCGGCTCGGTCGGGTGCCTGGTTTGGGCGCCCGCCGGGTCGCCATCTGCGACTAAAAATGTCGTGGGTGGCGGCCCGGCGGTCGTTTGGGTCTGGCGCCCGGTCGGGCTGGGTCGCCTGTCGTGTTCTCTTCATGGGGGTGACCGCTTTGTGTGGTGTCGTTGGCCTCCCGTGGTTCCCTTGGCGCTTGTGGTGGCCTGGCGGCCGTCTGGATCGGGCGCTGCCCCCCGGGTCTCTGCTGGGTCGCAATGCGTCTCGGCCGTCTCCCGGTGCCCGCGGCGGGTGCTGTGCGGGGGTGTTGCCCGGGGGCTCGGGGCGGCGCTGTTCCGGCATGGCCTGTTGCTCTTCGGCTAGCGGTTGCGGTTCCGGCCTGGTGGGTCTCTGGGTGCCCCGTGGTACCCTCTCCTCTCCCCCTCCTCCTCCTTGCCTTTTTCCCCCCTCGCCTCCCTCCTCCCGTCTTCCTCCGCCTCCTTGTCCCCTCTCCCTCGCCCCCTCCCTCCTCCCTCCCCCTCGTCTTCCCGCTCTGCTGCCTGTCCTCTCCTTTCTTGTCGTCTCCTCCTCCCCCTCCTTCTCCTGCCTTCCGCCCTCCCCCTGGGGGGTGGGGCGGGGGATGGGTGTGGGATGGGAGGGCGGGTGTGGGATGGGGTGGGGGGCTTGGGGGGCTGAGGGGGAGGAGGGTAGGGGGAGGGGACCGGGTGTGGTGCGCGGGGGCGTTCTGGCCTGGCCTGCGCCGTCTGCCCGCTGGGACGCCGGGGCTGGGGGGGTGGGGGGTCGGGGATTGGGGTGGGGGGGTGTATGGGGGGGCACTGGGCGCGCGCGCACCTCCCTCCGCCTGGCTGGGTGGGGCCCCGTTGATCGCTCCTCTTAAATCACTTCACAAGCTTCGCACAACACAACTTGTAAATATACACATAGGGCACACAACACATCCCTTGGGGGGGGGGGGGGTGGAGAGGTACTATTCCTACTCCACAATTCCCCTCCAATTTTAATGCACCACACTACCTGGGGGGTGGGTGGTTATGGGGTGGGACGTCATTCGACGGGATAGGCCCCAGTGCAGTGTTGTGCTGTGGCCCCCCCGTCTATGCCCCCACCCTGACACTTCTTCCCACAATTTTAACGCACCACATACACATTCACATTTTGGGCTTGCGGTGGGACTGAGGGGGGGTTTCGTTACCCTGTGCTCTGCCTCACCGACCCCCCAATCCTAAGACACCACACATACTTGTATATACACTTGGGTGGGTCACTTACACGGTGCAGGGCTAGTGTTCACCAGTTGGGGAACTGGTGAACTCAGTAACAGGGTAACTCACAATAGTTTTACTGGCGTGATCTCCGGGGCTTCTCCCTGCCGGGCCCGAGGGCCTGGGTTGTTGCGCCTCCCCTGGTGCTCCTTCCTCTCCCTCCCTCCCTCCCTCCCTCCCTCAGGGTCACGTCTCTCTGGGCGGCCGGAGGTGGGCTGGGCTCATCTGCCCTTTCGGTGCCGTTGCCCGGTCCCTTGGTGCTGTTTTCCGGTGAGCGGGTGGCCTCCCGGATTTGGGTGTGGAAGGGGTGGTGTGGTTGGATGGGGTGGGGTGGGGTGGCTGGGCGAGGGGTGGGGTGGGGGGGTGGCCTGGTGGGGGGGCGGGGGGGTGTTGGGGGTGGGTTGTGGGTGGGCGGCATGGTGGGGGAGGGGGGTGGCGTGGGTGGGTGGCGGAGGATGGGACGGTGGGGGGGGCGGGGGTTGGGACGGTGGGGGGGGCGGGGGTTTGGGGTCTGGGGTGTGGGGGGGCCGGGTTGTGGGGGCGGGTGGTCGTGGGGGAAGTGGGGCTGTGGGCCGGTGGGGCGCCGTGGGGGTCCGCTATGGCCCGTTCTGCTGTGCGGGCCTTGGGGCTCTGGCTGTGTCGGGGGGGGGGTCGCTCCGGGCTCCTGGGCTGGGTCTCCGCTTGGTGGCTCCTGCGGGGGGGCTGGGTGGACCTCCTTGGGCTGGAGGGGACAGCTCCCTCCTTTTGGTGGAGGTTTTCATGCATGCCAGACCCACCACACCGGCACCTACCAAAACTCAATAGTGTGTTCCTCCGGTTGCTGAGTCAGTGGAGGTTGCTGGGTTAGTGTCTGTGGATCTCACTCTGCTCTATCTATCCTTCTTGTGGCCTCCTGACATCTTCATGATTGATCCAGTTGGGACTTTGTCGTATTTGGTGTTTGTGAAGGGTCTTAGATTTGTAAATGGTTTTAAGGTGTGAATTAAAGAGTACAAACGAATAAAATGCACCTTTTCTCTTAGAACACTGTCTATGCCTCACCTTTCTGTCTGTCCTGTGTTTGTTTTATGTTTCACTTGGGTGTGCACAGCCCTCAATGTCATAATGTAGAAAACAGCTTGAAATAAACATGATAGGTTAATTTGCCATGAGGACAGGTGATGGTCACAGTCACAAAGAAGAAAAAAAAATTGCACATGAAGCTTAGGCAATGGCACCATGAGTGGTTGGTGTCATTTTTGAGCGGACTTGCAGACAAAAAAAAAAAAAAAAAGGAATTCTTGAAGGCAGTGACATGCACATCATGTTAGACTCAGGTGCTACTATTTCATTTATTAGTGAAGAGACAAAGATGTCAATCCCCTCTCTAGCAAAAAGGCCTATAAAGAAGAAGTTCATCATATCAGAAGCTGAGTGGTGATAGTTTGGACACTTTAGGCATGATATACATTACCTTTAAACTCGGATCTCACACATTTCAGCATGAGGTGCAAGTTATCAGAAACATCAACCAAGGCTTCATATTAGGCTGTGGCTTCCACACTCCTCATGGTGTGATTTTGGACATGGGAAATGGACCGTGCCACATTGGTGATGACGTTTTGCCTCCGCTCAGGAAAAGTGAACTGGCACCCACTAGCTGCACAGATAACAGAGAGCATCACTGTTCCCCCACGCTCTGAGGCAGTGACAGCAGCTGTCTTGAGCCCAGCCAACTGGAGATGGAAGGTATTGCAGTTGCACGCACACACTCCACTGCTGAAAATGAATGTACTGTTGCACGCATCATCAACCCTACACATGGACATGTGCTTCATTCAGGTATGCAGCTGGGACAGTTTACCACAGTGTCTGATACTGAAATAATTAAGGATTTAGCCCATTTGTAACGTGTCCACCAGTCCATCTAGTCTGCAACCTAAAAGCACACAGCCAGCAAAACTGCCATATGATCTGATGTGTGGAGATTTACCAGCATCAGAGAGGTCTGACCTCCATGACTTACTTGGATCTTACCAGGATGTGTTCACCAAACACAGTTCAGACTTTGGTAATGCAGAACACAAAATCCATACAAACAATGCATTCCCAGTCAGAAAACATGCATATCGTACTTCCCCAAAAATGCAAACATTGATTCAGTCACATGGAGATGAGATGTTGGAAAGAGGACTTGTGGAAGTCAGTCACAGCGTCTGGGCCGCCCCTGTAGTGATAGTCAGGAAAAAAGATGGCACATGGCGTTTTTGTGTCGATTAGAGGCTGTTAAAGACGCACACCCTCTACCCAGAACAGACGACACCTTGGATGCACTCAGAGGCTCAGCCGTCTTCAGCACGATGGATCTTTCATCAGGATACTGGCAAGTGCAACTTGAGGAGCAAGACAAAGCAAAGAAAGCATTCACCACTGGCAGAGGACTCTACCAGTTCCGTGTGATGCCGATGGGCCTGGTAAATGCACCTCCCACTTTTCAACATCTCATGCAGCTGGTTCTACAAGGCCTCTCATGGAAAACGTGTAGTGTATCTGGATAACATTACTGTGTACAGCCCCAGCTTCTCTCTCCACCTTCAGCATTTGCGAGAGGTATTCGACCGCCTCAGAGCTGCCCATCTGAAACTGATGACTCCATGTCTCACCGTCCTCTGCCAGCTGAGGATGCTGCCCAAGTAGTTGCAGCTACCCAGGTGGAATATGTTTCCACCCACACTCAGACAGAACCACTGTCATACACATACGCTCAAGCTACAGAGCCAGTACCCTGCTCATCGTCTGTATCCACTGTTTCAACTGCTGTAGACTTCATATCACAAGTGCAGTATCCTTCAGATAATGCAACAACAGCTCGGGATGTGTCACTCCTGAATATGGACAGACAGCGTGTCATCCAAGCACAAACAGCTGATCCTCACCTGCAGATAATCAGAAACTGGGTGTTGACTGACAGCAGACCACCTTTTGCGCACATTAAAGCAGGTTCATCTGTAATGAGTAGTGATGGGACGAACAACACTGGTGCGTCAGCACTGTGCCGAGCACACAAGAGCGAAACCTCGTATTGGTACGTGTATCGCTTTAAGAAAAAATCACGTGACGGATACAGGGAGCGTGTCGTTTGGATGTGCGGTGCCAAATTGCGTTTATAAGGAAACAAGCTGTATCGACATGTATTGTTGCTGTGTCTGTTTTCCCTCACCTTGTTCAACTTCTGGCTTCATGGATCATTCCACTAAGAAGAAGTTTTCCCCGGTCTGGAATCATTTTGATCTTTTGACGGCAAATAAGGTAAATCTTTTTCTCCTTTGGGCATTGTTTACTGTTAGTTTTTTTTTAATTAAATATGTTTCTACTCTTTTCTGTAAGAGGTTTGAATTGTTTTCAGATAGATTAACTTTTTATTTTATTGTAGGTGAAGTGTCGGCTCTGCTCCACAGAGCTATCTTACATCAATAAGAGCACTTCATCAATGCTGAGGCATTATAGAGCTCGGCATGGCAATGAAGAATTGGCAGATACTCGTGTGAGCACGCCAGGTATGTTTAAATTCTCAGAAATTAGAATTTCTAAAAATAGTTTATTACGCACAAAAGGCTTTGTGTTACTCTGTAATATTGTTTGTAAAAATCACAGTCCTTTAACAAGCTTTAAATAAATATTTGGCTTGCAGTTCCTAACAAGCAAGCAGTGATTGAGGCTGTGGTCAACATGATTATCAAAGACTGTCAGCCGCTCACCATTGTTGAAAATGAGGGATTCAGGGAGCTCCTGAAGCTTATTGCACCCTCATATGTTCTACCAAGCAGGAAGGTATGTTTAAGAAATGCATGGTTGAATTAATTAGTGACTACTGTCATGTCATATGTCTATTTTGTTTTCATAATGTACTAAAGTATTTGCATGGTTATTTTTAGGCCATCAAGGACTTGGTGAGTCAGAAATATGAGGCGGAAAAGGAGAACCAAAAAGGACCTCCAGAGCGTCGTTGCTATTAGTTTAACAGCTGATATGTGGACGTCCATTAATATGGAGGCATATCTTGCTGTTACTTGCCACTATGTGGACAAAGAAAGCCATGAACTCCGTTCATCAGTCTTGGGAGTGCAGCATTTTCCTCAGAGACACACTGCAGAAAATTTGGCCACGGTTAAAAGGAACCTCATGGAGGAGTGGAGCATAGCAGGCAAGGTCAGATGTCTTGTCACTGATGCAGCAGCAAACATGAATTCATGTGCTAAAATGCTGCAAATACGGCAAACCATTTGTATTGCCCATTCCATGAATTTAATTGTAAAAAAATCATGCGATCAAATCACAACGCTAACAGAAATATGCAACAAAACACGGCAAATTGTGACATACTTTCGCTCAAGCACCACAGCCAAAGAAAAACTCACTCAAATGCAGCAACAGCTGGGAACACCATTCCATAAATGAATAAACGAGGTGCCGACACGATGGAACAGCACCTACCACATGCTGGAAAGAATGACTGAGCAGAAGGAGGCAGTCTGGGTGTCACTGGCCGCATTAAAAACTGATATCACTCCTCTGACTCCTGAGGAACTTGAAATGATTGAAGAAATGCTCAGGGTGCTTGTTCCTTTTAACCAAGCCACAACAGAACTCTCTGAGGAAAAAAGAGTCTCAGGCTCAAAGGTTATTCCATTGATGAAAATGGTCCACATTGAACTTCAACGTCAAGCCTCAACAGTGACAAAAACAGCTGCTCAAGAGCTGGCGGAAAACCTGAGAAAGCGACGAACTGAGTGAATCTGCAACCTGGAATCGCTCAGTGTGATGACACTGGCAACACTGTTGGATCCCAGGTTTAAAACAGTTGGCTTCTTTAGTCCACTAAAAGCAACTGAAGCTGTCAACAGACTGAAGTCGGAGTGTGCTGCTGAAATAAGGAGCCATGAGCCTGACCCAGCAGGAGAAGAACCTCGCTCTTCACATGGATCAGAACACAGTTCAGGTATGAAAACACATTTTTTGTGTTTATTTGTATATTTCTGTTGCAGTTTGTCATGTGATAATAAACTAACGACTAACAAAGAATTATTTCTAAAATATTTGTTAGGGCACAATCTCTGGAAACCTCTGGATATGGAGGTAGAGGAGAACAACTCGACCTCGAATCCGACAGCCGATTCCATAGTGGAAGTCCAACGCTACCTGGCTCAAACCAACACACCCAGAACACAAGATCCGTTGCAATATTGGAAAAATAACCAGACAACATATCCACACCTGCATCAACTCGCACTTAAATTTTTATGCACCCCATCCTCATCTGTACCCTGTGAGAGTTTTTTCTAAGGCAGGGGAACTGGTGTCCAAGAAGAGAAATCGCCTTGGAGCAAAGACACTGCAAAAACTTTTGTTCCTCAATAAAAATGTATGAATGAATCCATTTTTAGTCTGTTATTTCGTATGATTGAACACTCAAGTTAAAAAAAAAAATACATAAGTTAACAATTGGAACTCTGAATTTTATTATGGACAAGTTTGCTATATTTTACAGTCCAACTCATTTTAGCATTAACACAAACAAGGGATTTAGCAAATTTTAAACTCTTCTCATAAACAACTCAGCGAACAGATTGAGCAAATGAAATTATACAATGAGATCACATTTTCAGTAAAAGACGAGCAATTAAATAAAGACTAAATATTATTTCACAGGCTGATGTTGGGTTTGCAGCATGTGAGTTTTTCCATCTTATTTCATTGTGCTTACTTGCAATGATTTTAGAACTACTGTAGAGGTCACTATTGAGTGACCAACACAGTTTGGGTAGTGTGTCAATACACTCCTTGAGGCATCATCATCCCATCACTAGTAATGAGACAGTACAGGAGACTGAACTGCCACTTACGTGGTAATCGATATGTACTTGTTGTGATGGACTATTTTACAAAGTACCTCAACTTGTATGCACTCCCTGACCAACGTGCAACTACTGTGGTAAAATGTTTGTTTGAGGACTACATCAGCCAGCACGGTGTGCCTCACAGCTTGCACATTGACCAAGGTCGTCAATTCGACTCAGACCTTGTCAAAGAACTTTGTTCCCAGCTGGGAATACACAAAACAAGGACATCTCCTTATCCTGCTACGTCAGATGGCGTGGTTGAAAGAGCAAATTGAACCATTAAGGATCAGTTTGCAAAATACCTGTACACCAGAGGGGGTGAATTGGATGAGCACCTGCGACAGGTTGAATTGGCATACAACACATGCATCCACTCCTCCACCAAACACACTCCTTTCTTCCTCACCCATAGCAGGAAAGCCCGTTTGCCTGCTGATCTCCTTTTAGGAGGAGCACCGGGACGCTCGCCTGCCACTCCAAGTACTCCAAGTGAATATGCCAACTCTGTTCTAATGAAACTTTGCACTGCATTTCACTCTGTTGCTCATTACATTGAAGCAGCAGGTGCTCGACAAGAGCAGTACTATGATCGACACATGAAGCATACAGCCTATACACCAGGTGACTTAGTGTAGCACTCACTTTGCAATAGTCTCTCATCACTCTGTATTAGTTCATTGTTGGCCATCAAGATTCCAACATGAACAGACACCTGCCAGTCACAATTAGTCACTTCCATGTTACTGGACCTCCTCACTGTCAGTCACAACACCTGAACCAGTCACCAGCAGTCTCCCTCCCACCTGGAATCCACCTCATTCCTTTGTTTGAAGCTTATCAGCTTCATTCAGTCACACACAGCAGTAATTTGAACAACAGGATCACCCCACACAACTCATCTCTGGAAACCATTCACTTTTCACAAGCCTGGACACCCGTAAATCACACCATTAAGGGGGAAGTGAGTTAAAACTCTTGCTAAGCATGTTAAAAGCTGTTTGGGATCATGCTAATGCTCATGCCAATGCTAACAGGCCTTCACCACTGGAACCGAGCTACTGTCCTACTGTGGTAGGACTTGCTTACTTGCTGAGATAGATTGATTCACCCTGTTTGGATTTGTTTTGTCTGGTTTAGGGACTTGTCTTACGGAAGCATTATTTTGATTAACACCACTGACAACAGTGGAACCACGCTCACCTGAATTTATTGTCATTGAATTGTCAAACTGAACATAGCACTGTCGCTTTTGATTGTTGGAAGTGAAGCTGCTGAATTACAGGTGAATGTTTGATTTATTCTCACTCCCATTTTCTGTTATTGTTTTGTTCTATTATTTTGGTCATTGTTTTGGCTTGATGTATTCAAGTATTTTTTTGATTATTTTTTTAATACATTACCGGTAATCTAATTTCTGAGTCTTGTGTTCATTAATTTTCATGCAGCTCCCAGACCTGAACCTTTTCCATAGCCTAACCCTTAGCCCACCATTCCATTACAAGTGCTACATTAGTGTGGGTTGACCTGCCAGCCCTTGCTAGAAAAAAGCTGTCACCAAAGTGGACTGGCCCTTTTAAAGTGCTGCAATGCCTGGACTCAGAAACAAACACCATTGGAGTTGATTATTAACTTTTGGACCAGTGGGATCCCAGAGCTAAATCTAAGGTAATTCGCTATAATCACCTGAAACCTTATCGCTCAGCCTGGTCTACTAGAAAGAGTTCACCCTCACCTACAGGATTGACACCACCAGCACATGGTCCTGAACCCCCACTGCATTGTCCTGTTGGAAGATAAATCTCCGTCCCAGTCTCAGGTCTTTTGCAGACTCCAACAGGTTTTCTTCCAGAATGCTCCTGTATTTGGCTCCATTCATCTTCCCATCAATTTGAACCATCTTCCCTGTCCCTGCTGAAGAAAAGCAGGCCCAAACCATGAGGCTGCCACCACCATGTTTGACAGCGGGGATGGTGTGTTCAGGGTGATGAGCTGTGTTGCTTTCACGCCAAACATATCGTTTTGCATTGTGGCCAAAAAGTTGGATTTTGGTTTCATCTGACCAGAGCACCTTCTTCCACATGTTTGCTGTGTCTCCCAGGTGGCTTGTGGCAAACTTCAAACCAGACTTTTTATGGATATCTTTGAGAAATGGCTTTCTTCTTGCCACTCTTCCATAAAGGCCAGATTTGTGCAGTGTACGACTGATTGTTGTCCTATGGACAGACTCTCCCACCTCAGCTGTAGATCTCTGCAGTTCATCCAGAGTGATCATGGGCCTCTTGGCTGCATCTCTGATCAGTCTTGTCCTTGTTGGAGGTGAAAGTTTAGAGGGACGGCCGGGTCTTGGTAGATTTCCAGTGGTTAGTGATGTTACGCTCGAGCCAGTTTGCTCGACACAGTGCCGAGCTTTTGAAGCCAAAGTGTTCCGAGACGGTGTTTCGATCCCTGCTTCAGCACGACCACAATCACGTGACTATCGAGAACGAGGCCTCGTTACGTCACATCGCGTGTCGCGGTGCTTCGAGCGAACTTTGAAGGGGTTGGACATTTCAATCTGTCCAGGTCTTAAAAGGCAAAGGGGTCTGATTCACTCCTCAAATTGTGGGTTTTTGAGAGGAGGAGATCACGCTAGTGCATTTGCCATTTGTCATTTTGAGAGAAGTTAGGGAGAGTATACATTTAGTTAGAATTTAGTTTAGATATATCTAGTTGCATTAAATATACTAAATAACACACAGATACATATGCATAGATTCACTCATACACAACACACATTCATTCATAGAAACACACTATACATATATGCACACAAACATACATATATAACGTTTTAAAACATTTATTGCAAGTACAAAGCAGTGAGACAAGCAGTCCTGAGGCTTTTTCATTTTTTTCCACTTAGGTGCAGTTCTGACACAGGACCAGCAGATGTCATTCTTCTGATTGTGTCAAATGCTTCGAAGCAACGTGTCATTCTTGAAGCAGATGTGTCAAAGTGGTTCATTGCTTCATGAAGCTTCGATTACACCATCACTAGCAGTGGTCTGATACTCCTTCCATTTCAATATGATCTCTTGCACAGTGCTCCTTGAGATGTTTAAAGCTTGGGAAATCTTTTTGTATCCAAATCCGGCTTTAAACTTCTCCACAACAGTATCTGGGACCTGCCTGGTGTGTTCCTTGGTCTTCATGATGCTCTCTGCACTTTAAACAGAACCCTGAGACTATCACAGAGCAGGTGCATTTATACGGAGACTTGATTACACACAGGTGGATTCTATTTATCATCATCAGTCATTTAGGACAACATTGGATCATTCAGAGATCCTCACTGAACTTCTGGAGTGAGTTTGCTGCACTGAAAGTAAAGGGGCCCAATAATATTGCACACCCCACTTTTCAGGTTTTTATTTGTTAAAAAAGTATAAAATATCCAATAAATTTCGTTCCACTTCACGATTGTGTCCCACTTGTTGATTCTTGACAAAAAATTAAAATTTTATATCTTTATGTTTGAAGCCTGAAATGTGGCGAAAGGTTGAAAAGTTCAAGGAGGCCGAATACTTTCACAAGGACCTGTATGAGGTGACATTTGTTGTCTAAATCCTATCTGGGTCTGATAAACAGTTAAATGATGTCCTTTAGGTCTGGGATATCACAACCATCCCTCAGTGCAATAATGCCAGCTGTTTGGATGACATTCTAAACATGACCAGTCAGTACATCAGGTTTCCTTACACTGTGGGTGAACAGGCCAACATTAAACGGCAATTTGCAGCGATGTCCGGTTTCCCAAATGTAATCGGCGTAACTGACTGCACTCATGTTGCTGTAAGGCAGGGATGTCAAACTCATTCCACAAAGGGCCGGTGTGGCTGCAGGTTTTTGTTCCAACTAAGCAGCATCACACCAGACCTGACTCATTTAATCAACCAGTCTCAGTCTGCAGACAGGTGATTGGTCAGACTGTGTGCTGTAGATATGTTGGAACTAAATGCTGTAGCCTAGAGCACACAGTCTGACCAATCACCTGTCTGGAGACTGAGACTGGTTGATTAAATGAGTCAGGTCTGGTGTGATGCTGCTTAGTTGGAACAAAAACCTGCAGCCACACCGGCCCTTTATGGAATGAGTTTGACATCCCTGCTGTAAGGGCTCCGAGTGAAGATGAATTTGTCTATGTGAACCGAAAAAATGTACATTCAATCAGTTTACAAATTATTTGTACATTGGACATGATCATAACAAATTTAGTGGCAGGGTGGCCTGGGTCAACACACGATTCATTCATCCTGACGCACAGCAGTGAAAAGACTGCAGGGGGCGCTGCGTAAAATGCCGTGGATCAGCAGCTTATTTATATACAGATACATTCATGAGTTACTTTGCATTGACCATTCATGGTAAAATGTGGGTGTGTTGTGGGCGGAATGTGAGGTGGATCCACCTGTGCAATCTTCCAGCTGGTGTGTAATTTATAAAGGGGAAATTGCGTGCAGCTGTGCTTACGCACAGTTTTATAAATCAGAATATTTTTTGGCGTACGCCTATTTCAGATGTTTGGCGTACGCAAACTTTTAGTATGGATCCTACACAATGTTTTATAAATGAGACCCCTGGTCTGGACACTGTGCGTCCCCCGGACCATTACAGGCCTGAGAACTGACCTGTCCCCACTGTTTTTCTACCATATGTATGCACAAGGGACTATGAGAACCCGTTGTGCTTCAGTGTCCCGCCCGCGGGACGCTTTGAGATCTGCATAAGCATTTTACTAAATGTCCAAAGCTGCAAACTCGATTATACAAACACTATACGCCGATGGAAAGCTTAGATTCTCATGAATCTGCCGGTATAAACCACTTTCAGATGTGATTACCACAGCGGGTAAAAAAACACATTAGTCCAACAAACAACAAATCCCGTAAACGGCATAACTCACTTTTGAACGCTCATAACTGGTCAGAGATGAAAAATTTCCACAAGACACAACCATAATCCAAGCTTGGGCATCCAGACAAAACTAGCCAGTAAAATATTTTGTCCAAAGCATGTCTTGAAATTAGTAAATAATCCACAAATAGCTCAGCTTCGTGCGCGTGCACTTCACGATGCACGCGCTCCGTACTCTCTACATTTCTCTTCATATCTTTATTCCAGCTCATGTGGCATATTATTTTTACTGAACTACTGCTTAAAATGGTGGCTGAAGTCGAACCTTTTGATTGACATCTCATTTCAACCAATCAAGTGACTCTGGTGGGCCTTCCTGAGCTGTATTGACTGCACGCTTACTCAGGACGCCATCTTGGTAACCACCCTTTATTTGTCGTCTCAGGCAGTGACGTAAAGGGCAACAGCGCCACTCAGTGGATGCATGTATTCATACTATCAGTACGTCTCCCTTTTTTTTAAAGTATAATTTCAACATTAACCCTTCTTTATTTGTATGTTTAGTGTAGCAAAATGTGTACTTAACTAAACTTAGAAACTTAGCTTTACCCCAAATTTCCACATAACGCGATCGTGCCGCGCAACGGAACAAAGCGCCGCCGTCTTGCTCCGAAAGTCAAAGCACACAGCGCAGCGGCGCGCCGTCCGGATGGGGAGGGCTGATCCTCAGAGAGGCTCTCGTGTGAACAGCGATATCACGCGATAAAAACGCATGATATAAACAGAAAATAAATAAACCACACCTCATTTCGCTTCTACAAGGTCGCTCTGCTTGACCCAGCCACACTGCTCTGTGATTTATACTTCCAGCATGGTTGAGTACATGATTTATGTTTTGATCTCAAATGAGTGCTTTTCTTTATCCAATAGTTAATTTTGTATGGTTTATTCTATATAAAAACGGTAATTTCTCTTCGCCCATGGCGTCGTGTTGTATCTGGGACCCTGTTGACCTGATGCTCGTGCCTCCGGAGGTGTAATAACAACAAAAATTTACGTCCGAGAGGTCGTGCATTGTGTTTTATTTTGAAAGTTCCGGTTTAACTTCCTGTCTGGTGCTTTCTCAACGACAGTGAATTTACGAGGTTTTAAAGCGGCGGCGCAGAAAATAGACCTGAAGCGAATCTCCAGCGCCGGGGCGCGCCCCGGCGCTTCAGAGACGCAGCGCTGGCGCTCCACAGCGCGTGCAGTGGAAATTGTCTGATAGAAGAGAATGGGTTCTAAGTGCTGCGCAGTACGATTCAAGAGTGTGGTGCGGCGCGGCGGTTTCGCGTTATGTGGAATTTAGGGGTTAGTTGTACATTGATCAAACATTGGCTCACATGACAATACAGTATTGTATAGGGCACATTGATCATATACCACTTTGCCAGTATAGAACAGGCCATTTGTAATGCTATAAAGGCACTATAATGGAACAAAAGAAGTACCTTTGGTAACTTTTAACTGAGTATTTTCTATGCATTGCAAAACATGGCATATGAATAACTCATTTAACATTCCTCTATTAGTCTTTTTGGTTTCATAATGTTTCTGTGTGGTCTTTCTTGTATTGTCTTTGGAGATGTTTCTTTGGTAGTGTCACTCAGAGCATGCACAATGGCACTGGCAGTACCTGGTGTGGAAGTTGGGAGGTTTGGACATGTGTTTTTTATTTGTCCATTTCTGTTGTTGTTCTCAAACTCCACAAAGGTTTTGTTTGGTACCTTTAGAAGGTGACGTCGATTTCTTCTCAGTGTGCTGCCGTACTCCGTGATGACTTCAATGGTGTTGTCTCTCTGATCACCTTTGCGACAGGTCCCCATTTTCCATCACATCTTACACGTACCACATCCTCTTGTGTTAGTGGACTTAGCGGTTTAGCAGTTTTGTTGTAAGTATGTTTGTCTGTTTTGTCTTGAACACTGTCCTCTTTCTTTTCCCAGCAAATGTGAGGCAGAAGGTAGGCGTGTCCTCAGTTCTCGGTTCATCAAAAGTTCAGCTGGAGACTTACCACATTCGAGTGGTGAAGTTCTGCAGTTGAGCAAGGCCAGGTAAAGGTCACTGTGTGTTTCAGCTGCTTTTTTAAACAGTCTTTTCACAGTCTGCACTGCTTTTTCAGCCAAGCCATTTGATTGCGGAAACAGTGGGCTTGATGTTACATGCTCGAACCCGTAGTTTTCAGCAAAGTCTTTAAAATCCTGGCTGCTGAACTGCGGTCCATTATCACTCACCATAGTTACTGGGATTCCGTGTCTTGCAAAAATGGTTTTGCAGTGCTTTATCACTTGTTTTGCTGTTGTGTCAGTCAGAAAAGCAACTTCTGGGTAGTTTGAAAAGTAGTCCACCATAACAAGGTAATCTTTTCCTGCCAGGTGAAACAGGTCTGCACCGACCTTTCTCCATGGCCCATCTGGTCTATTGTGAGCTAGAAGTGGTTCCTTTTGTTGCTGGTATCTGTGTTGTTGACATGTCTCACAGTGTTGAACGTACTTTTCAATATCCTTGTTCATTTGCGGCCAATACAGTAGTGCTCTTACATGTCTCTTGCACTTTTCAATGCCTAAATGTCTTTCATGTATTAGTTGTAACATTTGAGAACGCATTGAAAGTGGTATGACAATCCTCGTACTCTTGAGAAGAACTCCCTCTACCAAAGACAGTTCCTCTTTGAAGTTTTGGTACGGGTGACTCAGCCTTTGCTCTCCAGCTTGATTGATCTTGTCAATCACATTTTGCAGTTATTTGTCGTTCGTTGTTGCTTCTGCAATTTGCTTCCATTTATCTTTAGACACGGGCATGTGTTTTTGCATTATGTCCACATGCACCTGAACATCATGTTCCGTGGTACTCGGCTCTACATAGTTCAGTGAAGCTCTGCTGAGAGCGTCTGCCATGATCAGGTGTTTCCCAGGTGTGAACTCAAATGTAAGACTGTACTTTTGTAAGCGGAGTAGCAGGTGTTGAATGCGTGGTGGTGCGTCTCCCAGTGGTTTTGTAGAGATTGCGATTAGTGGTTTGTGATCAGTCTCTAGCACCACTTCTTGTCCATAAATGTACTCATGAAACTTCTCGCATTCAAACACTGCTCCTAGTGTCTCTTTTTCTATTTGTGCGTAGTTTCTCTCCGCTGCTGTCATAGTGCGAGAGCTGTACGCTACTGGAAACCAAGTATCCTCATGCTGCTGAAGCAACACTGCTCCCAGTCCGTCTTTAGAAGCGTCTGTAGAAACTTTGGTTGGAATTGCAGGATCATAAAATTTCAGCACTGGCTCTTTCACAAGGCCTCTCTGTCGTTTTCCAGCAGGCTCCACAGTGCTTTTGTATTTGCTGACAGATTCGGAATAAAACGTCCTAAATAGTTAACTAGGCCTAAAGCCCTCTGCAAGTCTGTTTTGTTTTCTGGTAAGGGCATGAGTGTGATTGCTTTCAGCTTTTCGGGATCTGGCTGTATCCCTGCTGCAGATAGCTTGTCTCCCAGGTAAGTAATTTCACTCACCCCAAACTGACATTTTTGTTTGTTGAGTTTCAGCCCCGATTCTCTTGCTTTTGTCATGACTTTGGCCAAGCGCTCATCATGTTCCACTTGTGTGGTTCCCCATATGACCACATCGTCGAGGAATACTTCGACACCTTCCATTCCATCAAACATTTGCAGAATTGTTCCGTGAAAAACTTCAGGTTCAGAGGTTATCCCAAAGGACGTGCGCAGAAAGCAATGCCTCCCAAAAGGTGTTCAATGTGCACAGTTTTGCGCTTTCCTCATCCAGTTCAATCTGATAGAAACCTGATGACGCATCCAGTTCGGAAAAGTAACATGCACCTGCCATTGCACTTGTACTGTCTGTTTTTGTAGGTAACTTGAAGTGTTCTCACTTGATCCACTTATTCAAATCTCAGCTCTCCGTTTTTCTTTTCCACAATAACGAGAGAATTCACCCAGTCTGTCGGTTCCTCTACTTTTCGGATGATTCCTTTGTCAATGAGTGTCTGTAACTCTTTTCTCAGTCTTTCTTTGAGTGCTACTGGCACTTTTCTGGCTGGGTGTATCACTGGTTCTGCATTGTCCTTTAGCTGTATTTTGTATTTATTTGGTAGACAGCCAACTCCATGAAAAACATCGCCGTGTTTTTTCACAGTTTCACTTGTCGTTGGATTTTCTTTTACATCTTTCTGCTGTGCATTTGCAGTATTCAAAACTGTGCTGTCTATGACATGAATCCTTTCGATAAGTCCCATCTTTTTACTTGCCTTGAGTCCCAAGATTGGTTGTCTATCCTCTTCCACAAGGACAAACGGAGCATTGCAGGAGCGTCCTTCCCCTTTAATAGTAGCTCGAAACACTCCTTTGTGTGAAATAGGCTGGTTGTTGTAGGCTCTCAGGTTCAGTTTCTTTGGCCTCACTTCCGGTTTTGGACTCAGTCCATAAAACTATTTCAATGGCAAAACATTTATTTCCGCACCAGTGTCAATTTTTAATGGCACTTCAACACCATTGACATTTAAATGTGCAATCCATTCATCCTCATTACCATCCATGTCCGTCAGTGTGACAGCATCCAGATATAGCGGTTCATCCTCGTCTTCGCTGTTTACTGCTTGGTCCTGTCTCACTGTGTGGATTTTCTTCTTTGAAAAACAGCACTTGGCAAAATGGTTTTTGACACCACATTTCCTGCAGTCTTTTCCGTATGCCGGGCATTGTTTTGGAGCATGTTTAATTCCACATCTCTCACAGTCTTTGTCTCTTCTTTTCTCTTTTGTCTCTCTGAAATGTCTCTTTTCTGTCTCTTTTGCGCCTTTCTTTATGGTGTCCACAGTCGCTGGTTCACCATCATTGTCAAATGATTTTAGCTGTAGCTTTGTACTTTCAGATGCTTGACATATGCCAATGGCTTTTTCCACTGTAAGATCTGTTTCTTTTAGCAACAGCATACGCACTCTTTTATCTTGTACTCCGATCACAATTTGGTCACATATCATTGAATCACAGAGCATGCCAAAATTGCAGGACTGACTTTTCAGGCGGAGATCTGTTACATATTGCTCGATGGATTCATTTTCCTTTTGCATCCTGTTTCTGAAAATGTACCTTTCATAGGTTTCATTTTTTCTTGGTGTGCAATACTCGTCAAATTTTCTCAAAACGTCCTCCAAATCATCCTCTTCACTGTCAAAATCAAACGTGTTGTACACGTCCAGCGCTCCACGGCCAGCTACCCTTAGCAACAATGCTACCTTGCGCCGTTCATCCTCTTTGTTGAGACCAGCTGCTAATAAATACAGCTCAAAACTCTGCCTGAAGTACGCCATCTTGGTAACCACCCTTTATTCGTCGTCTCAGGCAGTGACATAAAGGGCAACAGCGCCACTCAGTGGATGCATGTATTCATACTATCAGTACATGAGCTAAACAGCCAACCGTCGTCGCTGGTGACAAATTTGGACGGGACTTGTTTCCCTAGTAACTGCTGAGCAAATCACGTCGGAGGAAACTTTTGACTGACAGGCCTTGTAGCCAATGAGCTTGCTGAAAAGCAGGCTCTAAAAAACAGCCTGGTTTAGCAAGGTTGTGTGAATTTTCACCCCCCCCCCCGCTCTGTGTGTCTGCAGCTGGGAGCACAGAGAGTGTCCCACTGTCGTGCTCCTCACTGCAGCTGGTTTTTGAGTTATTTGAGTTTTTGGAGTGAAAATAACTTCAAAACGGCCTGAAAAACACAAATATACCATTGTGTCCAGGGTGTGCAGAGGGTGTACAAAAATGTACAACGCCTGTGCATATCTCTACAAATACATGCGTGAAACACTCATTTCTTGTAGTATTGCTCTGAAATTTTGACCTGAACTAGGTAATACCCCAGGCTGTTGCCTTTTTGTGTTTTCAAGCTCTCACAGTGCTGCCACACTGATTTTCAGGTGTTTTATTAGGGAAAAAATTTAGGCGAAAAAAATTCATCCTAATTCAGTGTGTTCCAACATAAATAACTCTGTGCCAGTAGCACCTAGAGTAATTCTGACTGCACTGGGTGAAAATTCAGGTTGTCAGGTTTCAAATGAAACCAGAACCATGCATGTACTCCAAACAGTTCAAGAACAGCATTCAATTTACTTTGGGTTCATCTTCAGTAGAAATTTCAGGCGAAGATTGACTGCAGTAAAAACAGTGTAAGTTGATGTATTCTGACTTGTTTTGTTATGGCTCATGGCTTTATGGAATTTGTTAGTATTTGTGGTTGGTTATTAGTGATGACTTGAGTTATTAAGAAGTGAGGAGGCTTCTTTTGTAGGGGGGGACAATGTGTAAGAATGAGAATGAATATGCAGTTAGTACGTTAGACAAATATTATAATGTTGGAGACATTTATTCTTGTGTTTGTGCGGTTAGTTGCACATGCAGTATATGAGCTTAAAGACGTGGTGGTGAGACTAGGGAGCGGTGTGAAGCGAGGAGAGGGTGGATATAGGGATAGAGGGAAGAAGGGAGAGAGCAGGAGCTGGATGGCTTGAGCTAGGGATGTGCGGACTAGTTGTTTAATCGTTTAACCGCCTACTCATTTATTAAACGTTTAGTATTTTACTAGTCGGTTAAACGCTAGTGTGCCCGTAACCCCTCTTATGCACCCCAAACACCCACGACGCTTGCATTGGTTCCACCTGTCACCATCTTGGCAGTTCCTGACCACGGACTGTTTGGAAAGATGGACATCACCAGTTTGTGGCTGGCTAGTCTGAAATTTTCAAACGGAACCTGACGAGCAGCAGTGATGTTGTGGACTCTTCACATGGCAAACTGGTAGGAACCTGTCAATCACCAGATAGCCCCGCCCATCTCTAGTCTGTGGTGTTCTACATGGAACGATGATTTACTAAAGGAACACACGCTGTCCTGAAGAAGCCTTGAAACTAGAGACTGGGATTACAAACTCGTCAGGAAAATGTTTAGCGAGGTAACAGATGGAGGAACGAGTACACTCATTTCTCCAGTCACTTTGTTTTGTACTCAGAGTTGCCCCCTGCTGACAGAAAGAATACAGGTTTCAGTCTGTAGATTCTCAGTCATCGGCTCATGGTGATCCTCAGAGCTTCAGCAGAAACATCTGGACTCCTCTGGTAGGTTCTTGAGGATGTTTCCCCTTCATCCAAGGTTCTTCTCCAGTTCTAATGGACTGATAGGGAGTTACAGAGTTTAGAGCCCCTCCGGCTGCATGGCTGATGGAACATTAACCACCAGGACTCGCCTGTCTCCAGGTGTGGATGCTGTGAAACCAACAACATGGTGGTGGAGCTTCCAGTTTACACAAAAAGGAAATCAATCTATCAAGACTCTAGATGTTAAGGGAGACCCTTTCTGGAGAGAAACTTTATTACTGCGTTAAAGGAAACTGATGATGTCATAACCCTCCTCTGGTTAGAGATGATGTTCCAGCTGGACATAGATATAAAGGTCTGTGTTCTCCTGTAGTTTGTTCTCCTATAAGGAGGAATCCTGACAGAGGATCTACAGATAAGTTTCTGAACAAGGCTCGAGAGGAACAGCTCCTGAAAAGGTTCTATAGGGCTCCTGGTAGTGATTGTACAGGTTCCTTCATGTTCCCGTTGACACTAATCAAAGGAACACTGAGCTTTAATTCAGACTGTGTTGAACGAATGTCCAATGACGCACCGTCTGGTTCTGGTGATGGAACATTTGAGTTCTTCTCTGATGGAACTGTGTGGTTCTCACATCTTATTGTTCCTCTGTGCTCTGAGCACGATTATTTCACCTCACTGCCTCATTTCTTTCTGCTTTGATGGAAAATAATTTGTTGTTTCCCAGGAACTTTTAGTGAGGAGTCTAATTTGAGCTGGATGCTCTCCGCTCAGCGGCTCATTCGTTAACGAGGGTCTGAAAGCTTAACGAAGCATCCGGCTCATTACTGACGCAGACTCTGAGGCAAAGAATATCTCTGTTTCTCTCAGGGACTGACTTCACCTCTGTGACTTCCTTCCATTATTCTGCTGCATTGACTGATAAAGAACAGAACTCCAGAGTTTAATGTAAATAATCTAACAACAAACAGGCCAGTCATCGGTCTGTGTCCTAAACCAGCCCAGCAGTAGCATCACTAACACCTGCACTGACTGTAGCAGCTGATGTTTACACCCTGTTCACTACTGCTACACTCATTGGTTACCGTGACACACTGACTGGTTGCTATGGTGATAGAGCAGGGCTCTGGGGAGTAAAATTCAGTGCAGCTGTTTATGATTCAAATATTCATTTCCATAATTAACAGTAAACTGTTTGAGTCACGACGGTTTCTTACAGCAATGACAAGAAGCTGCTGAGAACAAATAGATCAGATGTTTGTCCTCTGATGAACAAACAGGAATTTAAAACACCTGAACTCCACTTTAATACCAGCAGTCAGCCTGCTTCCTCCACAGTTACTGTTCCCTCAACCTGTCTTTCACTAAACTAGGAAGAAAAGCTGCTTAGAACCTGCCAGACCTTCATGTTTGTCCAAATACAGTCGACAACAGCAGTAACTATTGTAGCACTAAACAACATTACAACGGCATCACTTGGATGTCAAATGATTCTGAACTGTCAGCTCTCAATGACTGCATGATAATAGCTTTATTTATATAGCACTTTCAAGTCAAAGTGCTTTATAGAGCAAGTAACAGATAAATTACAATGAAATGATAACTGATAAAGACAATGGCTAAGACAAAATAACAAAACTAATAAACAATATCTAAGAAGTCATAAGAGCCATATGATGACTCAGTTCCATTTACAGATTTATAAATGTATTATGGAGGGTTAACAGTAGAAACTGAGAAGCAGACTGAGTCCACCTGTGATTCAGTCAGTCTGACTGATGAACATGGTTCTAAAAGGAACTGAGAACAGCAGAACGTTCTCAGTTCTGGACCTATGGACTGGGTCTATCCACGTCGGCATCATGGTTCTACATGGAGAAGAACTGAACAGAGGAAGAAAAACATCTGAGGAGTCATAGTTCCACTAATCAGGAGGTGTAGAAGGAGTCATATCACCACTAGTCAGGAGGTCCAGAAGGAGTCATAGCTCCACTAATCAGGAGGACTAGAAGGAGTCATAGCTCCACTAATCAGGAGGACTAGAAGGAGTCATAGTACCATTAATCAGGAGGTCTAGAAGGAGTCATAGCTCCACTAATCAGGAGGTCGAGAAGGAGTCATAGCTCCACTAATCAGGAGGTCTAGAAGGAGTCATAGCACCACCGATCAGGAGGTCTAGAAGGAGTCATAGCTCCACCGATCAGGAGGTCTAGAAGGAGTCATAGCACCACCGATCAGGACGTGTAGAAGGAGTCATAGCACCACTAGTCAGGAGGTGTAGAAGGAGTCATAGCTCCACTAATCAGGAGGACTAGAAGGAGTCATAGCACCACCGATCAGGAGGTCTAGAAGGAGTCATAGCTCCACTAATCAGGAGGTCTAGAAGGAGTCATAGCTCCACTAATCAGGAGGACTAGAAGGAGTCATAACACCACTAATCAGGAGGTCTAGAAGGAGTCATAGCTCCACCAATCAGGAGGTCTAGAAGGAGTCATAGCTTCACCAATCAGGAGGTCTAGAAGGAGTCATAGCACCACCGATCAGGACGTGTAGAAGGAGTCATAGTACCACTAGTCAGGAGGTGTAGAAGGAGTCATAGCTCCACTAATCAGGAGGACTAGAAGGAGTCATAGCACCACCGATCAGGAGGTCTAGAAGGAGTCATAGCACCACTAATCAGGAGGTCTAGAAGGAGTCATAGCACCACTGATCAGGAGGTCTAGACGGAGTCATAGCACCACTGATCAGGAGGTCTAGAAGGAGTCATAGCACCACTGATCAGGAGGTGTAGAAGGAGTCATAGCTCCACTAATCAGGAGGTGTAGAAGGAGTCATAGTACCTGTTGCAGCCCTTGGTTCAAATAAGCACAGTGCGGAGGTTTGACTGGTATCACATTTATTTCCAGAAAAACCGTGAAACTAAAAACACAAACAGAATTTTCATTTACCTTTGACATTTCATCAAGTAACAATATTAAAATTCACAATTATTACAGTTCCGGACAATTGCAAGAAAAAGAAAAAATATAGAAATAGCCCACCTTCTGCTGTGTTTTCTGACGTGTTTCTCTCTCCGTTGTGGAGTTTTCTAGTTGGTATTAGAGAGCATGTTCATCAGTTTGTAATGGTACCATGTTGAAGTTTGGAGAATGGAGAACACACCTACTCAGTCAAATGTGAGGTACCATCTGGCCCCCTGTTGACCTAGGAGGCTGATATTGCATATACCGACTCACAGGGGGCCCAAGTACTTGTGGTTAAGATTTCGTCCCGTTTGGGTAAAAAATGAGGGTGAGGGTCTCATTCCACTGGCAGAAGGCTCTCAGGGTTTAAAAGTCTGACAAGACCTGATTTTCCAACATGAACACTCGGTCAGATTTTTCTACTGGGACCCTGGGGCTGATCTTTTAGTATGTTATACTAGGCTATATTTGGAGCTGAACTGTGCTGGTTTGGTGTCTCTGTGACCTTCCTGTGACCCCTGGCACAGGGTGAAAATGTCACATTTTTGGACATTGAAGCCCCAAAAAACGGTCATTTTTGCATCAAATGAGCTGAAACTTTTAGGGGTGATTCAGGTGACCTTGGTGAACGATTGATTTGAAGCACAAGTCTCTTGGTCCTTCCTGGAGCTACTTCCGGTTTGGGAGGGGCTAGCTAGCAAAACAGTTCCAGTGGATTTAGATTTTAGATGTTTCAGAGGTACCAGATCCCAGGTTTCAGCTCTCTGAGTGTTACAGAAGAGAAATGAGAGCAAAAGAGGGACATTTATGAAAAAATGTGTCTTTTTGGCCATCATTCCTTCTTCAGGGCCCCTGGAGGTCTGAAACATGCATGAGCGTTCACATTAGCCTCTGTATATAGAACCTGTGCAGTTTGGTCCAAATTGGTTTAGGATTGTGTGAGATTTTGACCTTTTTAGCCCGTTTTGAAGCATTTGGACATTAAAGGGTTAATGGTCGAGTGAAAAACCGGCCGTGATCGAGCCCCTTTTGAGTAAACTCTCTGGAAAAAAAATATGCAAGGTCAGGAGGTGGTCTACTAGGAGTGTGTACGATTTGGTGTCACTAGACCCAAAAATGACCGAGCAGGAATTTTTTTTTACATGTCTGAAGGCCTCAGGCTTCTCCACTAGTACTAGGCCTCACTGCTGAAAAAAGCAGGTTCCCATTGGGCTAGACCCTTGAAAACAGATACAGTGCTTCATGTGACTGCTCTGAATAGTCCCACACAATATCAGACTTGAATTCCACTGGGAATGACTTTTATGATACTTGTTGCACAAAATGTCTCCTTCATTTGAAGTCTTCTTCCGCGAAGCTGTCGGGCTACTGAACAGGTCTGTGTAGACTCTGTTTTCATATCATCACCACCTCTCCCCCGCAAATACACATGCATGCACACATCCCCACATACACACACAAGCATACACACATTCATACACACACTGCACTACTGGACTAGGCTCTTTATTCATTTACCTACTAAATATTGCACAAACTGTTGGTTCACTGCACATATATCTATGTTGCAGATTTGTATATATTAGTGTGTCTCTTTATACTTATATTGTCTTTATGAGAGTGTTTTTATATTTTTTTGATGGCTGAAACTGGGACCAGGGTCAAATTTCATATTGTTTCATGTGCAAATGTGGAATGATACGACAATAAAGTGAACCCTTGAACCTTTGAACCTTGATTTAGTGACCCTTGACCCCTTCAAAAGTGTTTTCACTGCAGACTTGCTCCCAGAGCATTCAGCACCGTAGACATAATAAAGAGTAGACGCCGCATCGAGCGCTACTGCCTATTGGGGCTGACGAGCGGCGGGGCCGCCATCTTGGTCCGGTCATCCGCTCCACTCAGCGCTGTTTGACAGCGCATTTAATCCATCTTAACTCTGAATATTAAACTGATTTTCACGCATTTTTTATGTTTATTATTTTGCTGCAAACGTCATACATGGAGCTATGATACAGGACAAATGGTTCAGCGTATTTTAATATTCATAGTGGGATTAACAGTAATAGAATATTCTGATATTAAGCTCGACTGTAGACAGGTATTTTGCAAACACTGTAAACACACACACACTAATATATGTTAGAGAAGCAGATAATGGCAGCAAAGTCAATTATTTTAATAATTTGAAGAGACAATATATTATTATGCTATATAAACAAAATACTGACTAATGAACACATATTTTTATATAAAACAATAGATAGATGTGATATAAATCATAGCTGGAGTATCAACATTATTCACATATATATATATATATATATATATATATATATATATATATATATATATATATAATAGATAAAAGTTATATATCAGAGAAAATTATTATATAAATCACATATAGACTATCAATATAATTCATATATATACACAGTGCCTTGTGAAAGTATTCGGCCCCCTTGAACTTTTCAACCTTTCGCCACATTTCAGGCTTCAAACATAAAGATATAAAATTTTAATTTTTTGTCAAGAATCAACAACAAGTGGGACACAATCGTGAAGTGGAACGAAATTTATTGGATATTTTAAACTTTTTTAACAAATAAAAACCTGAAAAGTGGGGTGTGCAATATTATTCGGCCCCTTGCACTAATACTTTGTAGCGCCACCTTTTGCTGCAATTACAGCTGCAAGTCGCTTGGGGTATGTCTCTATCAGTTTTGCACATCCAGAGACTGAAATTCTTGCCCATTCTTCCTTGCAAAACAGCTGGAGCTCAGTGAGGTTGGATGGAGAGCGTTTGTGAACAGCAGTCTTCAGCTCTGCCCACAGATTCTGGATTGGATTCAGGTCTGGACTTTGACTTGGCCATTCTAACACCTGGATACGTTTATTTGTGAACCATTCCATTGTAGATTTGGCTTTATGTTTTGGATCATTGTCCTGTTGGAAGATAAATCTCCGTCCCAGTCTCAGGTCTTTTGCAGACTCCAACAGGTTTTCTTCCAGAATGCTCCTGTATTTGGCTCCATTCATCTTCCCATCAATTTGAACCATCTTCCCTGTCCCTGCTGAAGAAAAGCAGGCCCAAACCATGAGGCTGCCACCACCATGTTTGACAGTGGGGATGGTGTGTTCAGGGTGATGAGCTGTGTTGCTTTTACGCCAAACATATGGTTTTGCATTGTGGCCAAAAAGTTGGATTTTGGTTCCATCTGACCAGAGCACCTTCTTCCACATGTTTGCTGTGTCTCCCAGGTGGTTTGTGGCAAACTTCAAACCAGACTTTTTATGGATGTCTTTGAGAAATGGCTTTCTTCTTGCCACTCTTCCATAAAGGCCAGATTTGTGCAGTGTACGACTGATTGTTGTCCTATGGACAGACTCTCCCACCTCAGCTGTAGATCTCTGCAGTTCATCCAGAGTGATCATGGGCCTCTTGGCTGCATCTCTGATCAGTCTTCTCCTTGTTGGAGGTGAAAGTTTAGAGGGACGGCCGGGTCTTGGTAGATTTGCAGTGGTCTGATACTCCTTCCATTTCAATATGATTGCTTGCACAGTGCTCCTTGAGATGTTTAAAGCTTGGGAAATCTTTTTGTATCCTAATCCGGCTTTAAACTTCTCCACAACAGTATCTGGGACCTGCCTGGTGTGTTCCTTGGTCTTCATGATGCTCTCTGCACTTTAAACAGAACCCTGAGACTATCACAGAGCAGGTGCATTTATACGGAGACTTGATTACACACAGGTGGATTCTATTTATCATCATCAGTCATTTAGGACAACATTGGATCATTCAGAGATCCTCACTAAACTTCTGGAGTGAGTTTGCTGCACTGAAAGTAAAGGGGCCCAATAATATTGCACGCCCCACTTTTCAGTTTTTTATTTGTTAAAAAAGTATAAAATATCCAATAAATTTCGTTCCACTTCACGATTGTGTCCTAATTGTTGTTGATTCTTGACAAAAAATTAAAATTTTATATCTTTATGTTTGAAGCCTGAAATGTGGCGAAAGGTTGAAAAGTTCAAGGGGGCCAAATACTTTCACAAGGAACTGTATATTAAAAAAGATGTCAGAAAATAATATTATATATAACAAAGTCAGAATCTAAATTGCTTACACTTATATATGCTTCTTTCCACCCACTATGTGGTGGACTATGTGTTGACATTTGAAATCCATCTTGAAATGCAGGCACGCATGTGGACCTGTGTGCCTGTACAGGGCTGATGAATGGTTGGACGCTCATCCCATTCGGCCGCATATGGACAAATAAACAAAATTATTATTATTTTTGCCTTTTTATTGTGATAGTCGTAGTGAAGAATGACAGGAAAAGGGGAGAAAAATAGGGGAAGACATGCAGCAAAGGGCTGCAGACCAGAACCGAACCCAGGCAGCCGTATCAGAGACCAGCTCCTGTCCATGAGTCGCCTGCTTAACCCACTGAGCTATACGGGCATCAGATACCCAGTAAACAAAATTATTTAATAAATACCACCACACCAGCCCTTCGGTCAAACGACCGAATGATGTTTACACAAATTTTGGCCCGAAGCCACATCTAATTGCCGACCCCTGCATTACATTATAAATATGGGACGATGTAATGCAAAATATAGCGTTGGATTCGCAACGCTTTTACATTAAAAATATAATTATCCATTCAAAATGCCCTAACTCGCTTAAATCTGACTGAGGAGAAACATGACACACGAGGAATATTTGATTATTTAAACATTCTATTCAGGTGTGATTAAGATTCAGATATGAAAACAAAATCAAACCCGTAGTTGCAGTAGTTTGAAATACGTTCTGAGTGGCACGAAATATCCTCCGCTTGAAATACATTGGTTTGAATTTCGTTGTGAGCAACACGAAAAACATGAGAAAATCGTGTTGGTGTACACGAAACCATAGATTAATTTACGTGACAGTTTCACGAATCCTTGTGAGACCGGGTTGGTTCTCCATGGAAACCAGAGTTAGTGTGAAGCTCAGACAGTGTGAAGGAACCTTCAGAACATCAACCTCTATGGACGGAGGACCAGAACTAAACCTGGCTGCTGCTCAGAACTAAACCTCCAGATGAAAGTTTTCTGAAGAACATGAGAAGAAGCCTGATGGATGCTGGAGAACATTCTCTGGTCAGATGAAGATCAATGAGTTGGGCTCAGATGGAGTCCAGATGTTTGGTGAGAACCTGACCAGGACTACCACAGTGGATGCATGGTCCTGACAGTGATGCATGGAGGTGGGAGTGTGATGATCTGGGGCTGCATGAGGTCAGAAGGTGTTGAAGACATTTCTAGATGAAGGTCTGAGGTGGAACCAGAATACTGGGTGACCAGATAAAGAACAGGAACATTCCAGCAGGAGAACATCCAAAGAACAACATCAGACCAGAGCTTCTCCACTAGAACCAAGTGGAACCAGGACCTGGACAGTGTGAGAAAGGTAGAGCAACACAACCCCTCCAGCAAAGAGCAGCTGAAGAACACACAAGAATGTGAGAAGATGTGAGCAGAAACGAGTGGACTCTGGTCTCCTCCATGCTCAGGACTGAAGGAGAAACCAAAGAACCTCACCTTAGTTCCACCAGGTTCCTGCTGTGGAGCCTGAATTTAATATAGAATCTGTTTGTAATCTGATACCAGAGACAGAAGTAATCTGATTACTGTGGCGCCTGTACTTTTAATACAGGAAATGTTAACAATTTATGTTCTTGGATGCATCACCACAGAAACCACTGGTGATACTGCGATGAGCTGGAAACTGTTGTGTTTCCATGGTGACAATAAAAGGAGAAAAGGGAGATAATTGTGTTTTAGGAAACACTTTAACCAATCACAGTCGCTGACAGCTGGGGGTTCAGAGGGGGAATAATAGTGTGTTTTGCGTCGTCGTGCCGACTGCAGCTCATTAAACAGCTTTCATCATCACAACATGACAACAGAAAGATGGAAAGATGGAGGATAATAGGAGAAAATGGAGGGTTATAGCTCAGCCTCTCTCTGGTTTTCTTTCCTCTCAGTCTCCAGACAAACAACTCAATTTCACCCCTCACTAACACCGTGTGTGTGTTCGAGTGTGTGTGACCAGCACTCATTTAAAACAATGACAAAACGCCAGAGGAGCTGCAAGAGAAATGATTCACACACACTCTGTTTGTCCATAAAGACAGAAAGCCATCAGTCATTCCATCAGGAAGCCTCTGGTACCTGAAGCTCGGACAGCGTCCAGCTAACCCTTCTCCTCATCTCAGGTCCAACATCTCAACCACCTGAGTCCTGCTGCTGTTTGTGAAGCTCTTCAGATTACCTGATGACTGAGGATCTGCACAGTGTTCAACATCTTTAGACCTTCTGAGACCTAAAGCCAGTTCTCGGTTATTGATCTTCTAAACTCCAGGCAGTGTGTGGGAACGGTTTCTCCTGTCTCCTCCTCCTTCACTGAAGTTCTAAAGTCCTGCAGCTCTAAGGAACCAGAACATGAAGAAGGAGAGAACTCAGACGTCTTCTGGCACCATGACACAGAATGACATCAACCAGAGAAAACGTGTTCAGAACTAAAAACATACGTGTGTGTGTATATACAGTGGGTACTGAAAGTATTCAGACCCCTTGAAATGTTTCTCTCTGTGTCATTGCAGCCATTTTCCAAAATCAAAAAAGTTCGTTTTATTTCTCATTAATGTACACTCAGCACCCCATCTTGACAGAAAAAAACAGAAATGTAGAATTTTTTGCAAATGTATTAAAAAAGAAAAACTGAAATATCACATGGTCAGAAGTATTCAGAGCCTTTGCTCAGTATTTAGTAGAAGCTCCTTTTCAGCTCGTACAGCCATGAGTCTTCTTGGGAATGACACAACAAGTTTTTCACACCTGGATTTGGGGATCCTCTGCCATTCTTCCTTGCAGATCCTCTCCAGTTCTGTCAGGTTGGATGGTGAACGTTGGTGGACAGACATTCTGAGGTCTCTCCAGAGATGCTCCATTGGGTTTAGGTCAGGGCTCTGGCTGGGCCAGTCAAGAACGGTCACAGAGTTGTTGTGAAGCCACTCCTTTGTTATTTTAGCTGTGTGCTTAGGGTCATTGTCCTGTTGAAAGGTGAACCTTCGGCCCAGTCTGAGGTCCTGAGCACTCTGGAAGAGGTTTTCCTCCAGGATATCTCTGTACTTGGCCGCATTCATCCTTCCTTCAATTGCAACCAGTCGTCCTGTCCCTGCAGCTGAAAAACACCCCCCCCCCAACATGATGCTCCCACCACCATGTTTCACTGTAGGGATTGTATTGGGCAGGTGATGAGCAGTGCCTGCTTTTCTCCACACATACCGCTTAGAATTAACACCAAAAAGTTCAATCTTGGTCTCATCAGACCAGAGAATCTTATTTCTCATAGTCTGGGAGTCCTTCATGTGTTTTTTCAAACTCTATGCTTTCATGTGTCTTGCACTGAGGAGAGGCTTCCGTCGGGCCACTCTGCCATAAAGCCCCGACTGGTGGAGGGCTGCAGTGATAGTTGACTTTGTGGAACTTTCTCCTATCTCCTGACTGCATCTCTGGAGCTCAGCCACAGTGATCTTTGGGTTCTTCTTTACCTCTCTCACCAAGGCTCTTCTCCCACCATTGCTCAGTTTGGCTGGACGGCCAGGTCTAGGAAGAGTTGTGGTCGTCCCAAACTTCTTCCATTTGAGGATTATGGAGGCCACTGTGCTCTGAGGAACCTTGAGTGCTGCAGAAATTCTTTTGTAACCTTGTCCAGATCTGTGCCTTGCCACAATTCTGTCTCTGAGCTCCTTGGGCAGTTCCTTCCACCTCATGATTCTCATTTGCTCTGACATGCACTGTGAGCTGTAAGGTCTTATCTAGACAGGTGTGTGCCTTTCCTAATCAAGTCCAATCAGTTTAATTAAACACAGCTGGACTCCAATAAAGAAGCAGAACCATCTGGAGGAGGATCAGAAGAAATGGACAGCATGTGAGTTAAATATGAATGTCGCTGCAAAGGCTCTGAATACTTCTGACCATGAGATATTTCAGTTTTTCTTTTTTAATACATTTCCAAAAATTTCTAAATTTCTGTTTTTTTTTTTCTGTCAAGATGGGGTTCTGAGTGTACATTCATGAGAAATAAAATGAACTGTTTTGATTTTGGCAAATGGCTGCAATGACACAGAGTGAAACATTTCAAGGGGTCTGAATACTTTCCGTATGTATGTTCATATATATATCGTACCTATCATAAGTATTCACCCCCTTTGATGTTTTACCCTTTTATTGCTTTCATAAATCAATCATGGTCAATAAAATTTAGCTCTCTTAACAAAAAATTTATTGGAAAAAACTCTTTAATGTCAAAGTGAAAACAGATTTCTATTAAGTAATGTTAATGAAAGACAATTATATAAATAAAAATAATTGTTTGCATAATTATTCACCCCCTTTTTAATTTAATGGTCTAATTCAATAGAGGTCCATCAAATTGTTGCCAATAGTCTCACAATCAGTGAAATGAAGATCACCTGAGTGGTGTGGGTGTGTTTGAAGTGATTGAGTTGTAAAACAGCTGTCTGAAGGGTCCAGAGAGTGGTTGATCAGTATTCCTGGCTACCATTCCACCATGAAGACAGAAGAACACTCTAAGCAACTCAGGGAAAGGGTTATTGAGAAGTACAATTCAGGGGATGGTTACAAAAACATTTCCAAGGCACTGAACATCCCCCGGAGTTCAGTGAAATCAATTATCAAGAAATGGAAGGAATATGGCACTTGTGTGGATCTGCCTAGATCAGGCCGCCCTCGTAAACTGAGTGACCTACAAGTAGGAGACTAGTGAGAGAAGCCACCAAGACCCTACAACTACTCTGAAGGAGTTACAAGCTTCAGCTGCTGAGATGGGAGAGACTGTGCATGTAGCAACTGCTGCCCGGGTTCTTCACCGCTCAAAGCTTTATGGGAGAGTGGCAATGAGAAAGCCACTGTTGAAGAAAAGTCATATTAGATCTGGACTAGAGTTTGACAAAAAGCACGTGGAAGACTCCATGGTCAAGTGGAAGAAGATTCTTTGGTCTGATGAGACCAAAATTGAGCTTTTTGGCCATCAGACAAGACGTCATGTTTGGAGGAAACCAAACACTGCACATCACCAAAAACACACCATCCCCACTGTGCAGCATGGTGGTGGCAGCATCATGCTGTGGGGATGTTTCTCAGCTACTGGACCTGGAAGGCTTGTAAAGATAGAGGGCAGAATGAATGCTGCAAAATACACTGAAATCCTGGGGGACAATCTTTTTCAGTCTGCAAGAGAACTACGTCTTGGGAGAAGATTTATTTTCCAGCAAGACAATGATCCAAAACATACTGCAAAAGCTACACAGGAATGGTTAAAAAAGAACCAGGTAAATGTTCTGGAGTGGCCGAGTCAAAGCCCAGACCTCAATCCTATAGAGAATTTGTGGCTGGACTTGAAAAGGGCTGTTCATGCCCGATACCCGCACAACCTGACAGAGCTTGAGCAGTTTTACAAAGAAGAATGGAGCAAAATTGCAGTGGGCAGATGTGCAGACTGACTGAGACCTATCCACACAGACTCACTGCTGTGATTGATTCAATTCAATTCAATTCAATTTTATTTATATAGCGTCAATTACAGTCAAATCGTCTCAAGACGCTTTACAGAACCCATATGCCTGACCCCCAGAGCAAGCCCAAAGGCGACAGTGGCAAGGAAAAACACCCTTTTAACAGGGAAGAAACCTCGAGCAGAACCCGGCTCAAATAGGGGGGACCCATCTGCCTGCTGGCCGGGCGGGTTGAGAAGGACAGAAGAGGGCAAGGGGGAGGGATGGGAGAAGAGGGAGGGGTGAGAAAGCAAGGAAAACACAACACACATTTGAATACATGCATGACAGGATATGTGACACAGACAAAGTATAAGCTAACATTGAAAACTGACTCATAGTTTACTCTGATGATGTACGGCTCTGACATTAAACATACTCCTTATATAGCTAGCAGTAAAATTCAAACAGTATGTAAGTTAGCATAACAGTATATTGAAGGCGATGCAGAGTTGACTCGTGGAAAAAGGGAATTGGAAGCAGAGGGCTGGTGGAAGGTCAGTAGCAGCATCCCACAGTGGACATGGTGGAGACTGGACCAGCTGGTGGAACATCGACCGCAGATCTGAAGCATCCAGCTCTGGGACCAGGGACACTCGGAGAAATAGCACAGGGGGAAACAGAGTGAATGTACTGCAATAACGGTATACATATTAAATGTAAAGGTAGATAGAGAAGGGCTCAGTGCGTCAAGAAAAGTCCCCCAGCAGCCTAGGCCTATAGCAGCATGACTAGGGGCAGAACGAAGGGACGTCCAAGAGGGGGTCAGCTGTACAATGAAGACACAAGCCGAACCCCTGTGGGTCACCCAGTCAGCCCCAACTATAAGATTTGTCAAAAAGGAACGTTTTAAGCCTGGTCTTAAAAATAGAGAGGGTGTCTGCCTCCCGAACCCAAACTGGGAGCAGGTTCCACAGGAGAGGCGCCTGATAACTGAAGGCTCTGCCTCCCATTCTACTTTTAGAAATTCTAGGAACAACAAGTAAGCCTGCAGTTTGAGAGCGAAGAGTTCTACTAGGATAATAAGGTACTATCAGATCTTTAAGATATGATGGAGATTGGTTATTAAGAGCTTTGTATGTCAGAAGAAGGATTTTAAATTCTATTCTGGATTTAACAGGAAGCCAGTGAAGAGAAGCAAGTATAGGGGAAATATGATCTCTTTTGCTAACTCCTGTCAGTACTCTCGCAGCAGCGTTTTGGATCAACTGTAGATGTTTGAGAGAGCTATTTGGACAACCCGATAATAAGGAATTGCAATAGTCAAGCCTGGAAGTAACAAAAGCATGAACTAATTTTTCTGCATCACTCTGAGACAGAATGTTCCTGATTTTTACAATATTACGCAGGTGAAAAAAGGAAGTCCTACAGACTTGCTTTATGTGTGAGTTAAAGGACATGTCCTGGTCAAAAATAACTCCAAGATTCCTCACAGTAGTACTGGAGGCCAATGTGATGCCATCCAGAGTAACTATTTGCTTTGAAAGCGAGTTTCTAAGATGTTTGGGGCCAAATACAACGACTTCAGTTTTGTCTGAATTTAGCAGTAGGAAGTTAAAAGTCATCCAGGTTTTAATGTCCTTAAGACAATCTTGCAGTCTAGCTAACTGATCAGTTTCATCTGGCTTCATAGATAAATACAATTGTGTGTCATCTGCATAACAATGGAAGTTAATACAATGCTTCCTAATAATATTGCCTAAAGGAAGCATGTATAATGTGAAAAGTATCGGTCCTAAGACAGAACCCTGAGGAACTCCGTGATTAACTTTAGTCTGCTCAGAAGAGTTATTGTTGACATGCACAAACTGGAACCTATCTGATAAGTAGGATTTAAACCAATCCAGTGCTGTTCCTTTAATGCCAATTGAATATTCTAGACGCTGTAATAAAATATTGTGGTCGATTGTGTCAAACGCTGCACTAAGATCTAACAAAACAAGTATAGAGACTAGTCCATTATCTGATGCTATGAGAAGGTCATTAGTAACTTTCACTAGAGCTGTTTCTGTGCTATGATGCACTCTGAAGCCTGACTGAAACATGATTGCAGCCAAAGGTGCATCTACTAAATACTGACTTGAAGGGGGGAATAATTATGCAAACAATTATTTTATTTATATAATTTTCTTTCATTAACATTACTTTATAGAAATCTGTTTTCACTTTGACATTAAAGAGTTTTTTCCAATAATTTTTTTGTTAAAAAAGCCAAATTTTATTGACCATGATTGATTTATGAAAGCAATAAAAGGATAAAACATCAAAGGGGGTGAATACTTATGATAGGTACTGTAGATATACAGTTGATACCTGTGCAGAGCGGGGGAAAGACACATCGTCCCAGATGACGATGTATAGCATCTGCTGTATTTGGTTCACTGTGATGTTGTGCAGTCAGTCCAGAAATGTCAGAATGTGAGGTGTGCTCTCAGGGCCCACATTGTCATGACGGAGGAGGACTCCATTCTGTGTAATAGCAGCTCAGAGGGTGATGTTACCCCCACACTGCCCTGGGACATTGATTATAGCCCTGTGGCCAGTGATGTTTCTGCCTGTCCTTCCTGATTCTGTGAGGTTAAAACCTGCCTCATCAGTGGAGATAAACTGGTGAGGGATTTCTTCAGCATCCATCTGTAAAACTCTCTGGAATACAATGAAAGACAAGATTGTGTAGTTTAATATGGATCAAATTCACAATAAATTTAGGTTAGATGTGCAGTGTGTAGCATCACAGAGCTGTCTGATTCTCTCTGAATTCCTCTCAGCAGGCCTCGATGCAGTTGTTTCATTTAAAGTTGATTCTTTTCAATTCTTGTCGCTGTTGCCCCTGAATCCTATGTGGAAAGAAATACAACCTGTTATGAAATCTGTCAGGAACCAGTATGAACAGTGCTGATATGGTACATACTAAGTAGCTGATTGCTTTTCTAGAAAGACTTGTTTTTACCTGTTTTCTTGTTGAAATGTCCTGATCACAGATGCCACTGTATATCTGCTAAGATCTGACTGAACTCTCAGTCTGTGGTTCACACCATGGTCAACTAATGTTGCCCAAATTTCATTTGACAAGTTTGGTCCTCTCCTTTTCAGAGCATGTATTCCTGCTTCAGGTCTTCCTCTGCCTCTACCTCCACCTCTTTCTCTACCTCCTTCTCTTTGTATTCCTCCTCTCATTCTCACTCTTCCTCGTCATTCCATTTTGGTTGAAGACAGGTGAACTCGCCTGGTGCCTTTTTACAGAGCTTAAACCTGATTGGTGTGTCTACAATAAGGCAATCGTGTTTGTGCACCTGAGTGTTGTGTTGAACCAGTTGGCTAATGGGTTTGGTCATTTAAAAGTCAGTGCTTTGGAACTGCAAGGAAGTGGCATCAAGATATGCATCTGTGTCTAATGTAACACGTGTGTTTAGTGTTTTGTATTTTACTGTGTGCATTGGTTTGCAAAAAGTGTGAAGCTGACATTGTGTTTATAGTTCTGCTAATCTGGTGCGGTGTTTTGCTCTTTGAGCGGAAGGTTTCAATAACTGTGTCATACTTTTGTTTTTAGGGTTCATGCAATCAAAAAACTCTAATAAATATCCGTATGAGGTCATTAATAAGCATCTGTATGAGGTCATGAAACAGTTTCTTTTCAACATAAAGATCATTTTATTTTTCATCATGTCCTCTGGTCATGGAGGATCACCTGTGGTTAATTAGATGCTACAATAAACAAGAGATTTGAAAACATTTCTTTCCCCTCAGCAGCCACTTTATCAGGAACACTTTCTAGTACTAGACTGGTTCCTCCACCTCCTTCAGAACTAATTTTTTGTGGCACAGACTCAGTGAGGTTCTGCAAACATTCCTCAGAAGTTCTGGCCCACAGTGACTTGTTCTTCTACATCCTGAAGCTGCTCTGCCAGACCGATGTCTGGAGACCGTAGAAAACTCATCAGCCAATCACAATGCTCCTCAGTCTCCTCTACCGCTGAGAAGGCTCCAGGAATTTAATTTCTCCTCCTTGACACTCGTCTGTCCTATTTCCTATACATATTTGTTCACAGGACTCGAGTTTGTTTAACTCTGAGTTGATTTTCAGACACTGAGGTGTTCAGCTGAATCCTTGATGAATGCAAATCCTCCCGTCTCTTTTCCACCTCCACCAGGGATTAGCAGCTACACAGAAACCTGCTAAATGCTCTCTGATGTCCTCTGCTAATTTGAATTAATTGAATCAGTGGTGAAGCTCCACTTGTGTGCCAACCAGGGAAAATCATTTATTACATTCTCAAGTCCTGCCAGTTAATAAGCTTCAGTGAGACGCAGTTCACATCTGGGCAGATCCAGAGTTCAGTGAATTCTCCTGTCAGCCACATTCCATCAGCTGAAGTTCAGGAAGGACAGGTGCTTCCTGTGTTCAGATGTTAGGATCCAGAAACAGGAAGGTTTTAAATCTCAGTAACATTCTGGTTTAGCATGTTAGCAGGGGTAGCATTTAAGGCTACATGATTGATAAATATACGCGATATGTAGGTTATACATTTCTGTTTAGTCATCCACCGTGATGCTGCCACCACCGTGCTTCATCATGATGCTGCCCCCACCGTGCTTCATCATGATGCTGCCCCCACCGTGCTTCATCATGATGCTGCCCCCACCGTGCTTCATCATGATGCTGCCCCCACCGTGCTTCATCATGATGCTGCCCCCACCGTGCTTCATCATGATGCTGCCTCCACCGTGCTTCATCATGATGCTGCCCCCACCGTGCTTCATCATGATGCTGCCTCACATCATGATGCTGCCTCCACCGTGCCTCACATCATGATGTGGCCACCACCGTGCTTTAATCATGATGCTGCCTCCACCGTGCTTCACATCATGATGCTGCCTCCACCGTGCTTCATCATGATGCTGCCTCCACCGTGCTTCATCATGATGCTGCCTCCACCGTGCTTCATCATGATGCTGCCTCCACCGTGCTTCATCATGACGCTGCCACCACCGTGCTTCATCATGACGCTGCCTCCACCGTGCTTCATCATGACGCTGCCTCCACCGTGCTTCATCATGATGCTGCCTCCACCGTGCTTCATCATGATGCTGCCTCCACCGTGCTTCATCATGATGCTGCCCCCACCGTGCTTCATCATGATGCTGCCTCCACCGTGCTTCATCATGATGCTGCCTCCACCGTGCTTCATCATGATGCTGTCCCCACCGTGCTTCATCATGATGCTGCCTCCACCGTGCTTCATCATGATGCTGCCTCCACCGTGCTTATTCATGATGCGGCCACCACCGTGCTTCATATCATGATGCTGCCTCCACCGTGCTTTAATCATGATGCTGCCTCCACCATGCTTCACATCATGACGCTGCCACCACCGTGCTTCTCAGTGGGGATGGTGTGTTTGTGATGATGTTCAGTGTTTGGTGTCCATCAAACATATCTAGTCTGATGGACATAAAGCTCCATCTTGGTCTCCTCAGACCAAAGAACCTTCTTCCAGGTGTCTCCACATGTCTTCTGGTGAACTCTAGTCCAGATTTAATTGGAGCTTTTTCCATCAGAGTCTTTCTCTTTGTCTCCATGAAGCTTTGACCGGTGAAGAACAGAAAACAGTTGTTGGATGAACAGTCTGAAGATGGAACTCCTTCAGAGGAGTCATTGGAGTCTTGGTTTCTTGGTTCTTTAATCTTCATGGTGTCGTTCTAATCCACCAGAGACTGGACCTTCCAGATCCAAAGTCTTTATCCTCCAATCACTGACCTCAGATCATAGATGAAGGACATCTAGAACCAGCTCAGTTCCGTCAGAGTCCTATAAAGAAGGAGAAAACTTTGGAATCTCTTATTTTGTATATTTTAATTCAATGACATTATTGTAGTAAAAATCAGAGAGAACTTTCAAAGGCAGTAATACTTAAATGCTGTACTTCTATTATTACTATAATAATTACTATAATAATAATAATAATAATAATAATAATTGTTATTGCTGTTGTTATAATTAATATTTTTATAATTACTATATTAAAACTGTTTATCTGCTTCATGCATGAATTATTCATAAGCTCAATTTTAAACTGTTCAACTGGATTGATTCCAGTACTGATTTTAGTGACACACACACACACACACACACACACACACACACACACACACACACACACACACACACACACACACACACACACACACACACACACCGGGAGCGGCTCTTTTATCTCCCAGCAGCTCCATTTACCGGAGCTTAAATCGGTTTGTACCGGGCAGGAGGGAGGTTCAGTGACGACGCTCAACTGCACGCGGTCTCCGGTATTTTTCTACCGACAGGCGTCGCATCGCCGTGACTCTCTGTCTGTTAGAACCGGGACTATCTGTCTGTTAGAACCGGGACTATCTGTCTGTTAGAACCGGGGCTGTCGGTATTTTAACGTCACGTCGTGTCTACACCATCTCCGTTTTTGGAGGGGAGGATGATCTGCGGACCTCCGTGAAGCCAGAGGAGCGAGCCGCCGCTCGGGACGTGACTGGACCGGAGGGTCGGTGCCGCCGGTTGGAGGAGGAGGTTACCGGACAGCAGCTGGAGGAGCTCCGCAGGTGACACGGACTGAAGCCGTTAATCAGCCGGGATATTCCCGTCATGTACAAGCGTTTATGTTCACACTGATCAGGGATCGATCACAGATGATCAGTGACCGATCAGTGATCAGAGATGATCAGAAACCTCAGTGTTTAAAATAATCTCTGCTTCAGTTTTATTGTTTTAGAGAATTCAGTCTGATTTCATAAAGTGTGTGTTGTTGTGTGTGTGTTGTGTGTGTGTGGGTTAGGGTCATTTGAACATTAAGAGAACATTAATACAGCATTAGTAGAACATTAATAAAAATAAATAGAACGTTAATAGAACATTGATCAAACATTGATCAAACATTAATAGAACATTAATAGAGCATTAGTCTGTATTAAATGTTGATTATCATCCAGACAGAGGTGGAGGAATCGGGACAAACAAACATGTAAATAAACAAACATCTGGAGGTGACGTGATCAATAGTTTTTATTGATCAGGGAACTTCTTACAAACATCAATCAATATTTGCTGTGAGCAGAAACTTGGAAATAGATCTTCTTCATTTGACCTGCAGACAAGGTTCTGCGTGTTTATATCAGGGTTCTGTCTCAATGTGGTCAGGACTGCTACATGGAGAGATGGAACTTAACAGAACCCTGATATAAACATCAGTCTGGATAACAGGAGGAGGTGGAACCCAACAGAACCCCGATGTAAACATCAGCCTGGATAACAGGAAATGGAACCCAACAGAACCCCGATGTAAACATCAGCCTGGATAACAGGAGGAGGTGGAACCCAACAGAACCCCGATGTAAACATCAGCCTGGATAACAGGAGGAGGTGGAACCCAACAGAACCCCGATGTAAACATCAGCCTGGATAACAGGAAATGGAACCCAACAGAACCCCGATGTAAACATCAGCCTGGATAACAGGAGGAGGTGGAACCCAACAGAACCCCGATGTAAACATCAGCCTGGATAACAGGAGGAGGTGGAACCCAACAGAACCCCGATGTAAACATCAGCCTGGATAACAGGAGGAGGTGGAACCCAACAGAACCCCGATGTAAACATCAGCCTGGATAACAGGAGGAGATGGAACCCAACAGAACCCCGATGTAAACATCAGCCTGGATAACAGGAGGAGGTGGAACCCAACAGAACGTGTTCAGTAACAGATTATAATTCGTCAGCTGATGGTTGGAGGTGATCAATATTATCGGATATTTCTTATTATCAATAATGTTTCAGTAATTTAATGGTGGTTCTTTAGATTCATGGTTCTAAGTGACTCTTCAGTTCCACATTCTATTCTTCTTGTTCAGCTGCTTAATGTCCTGTATTGATGTGTTCTAATTGTAGTTATTTATTATTGATACAGGAGGTGTGATATGCTGTTGGTGCTGATAAAGTATTGATCAGATATTGATTCTGCATTAATGAGTTATTGATACAGCATTGATGTGTCATGATTGATGAAGGAGAATATTGATAAGGTGCTGATGCAGTATTAATACACTTCTGTAGTGGTTCTCATGGTAATTCAAGAACAGTTTTTAGGATGTTTTCTGTTAGTCTGAATCAGTCATTTGGGTTTAACCAGTCAGGATCAGTTACTCAGGATCAGTTACTCAGGATCAGTCATTAGAGATTAGTTCTTCAGGATCAGTTACTCAGGATCAATCATTAGAGATCAGTTCTTCAGGATCAGTTACTCTGGATCAGTCATTAAAGATGAGTCATTAAGGATCAGTTCTTCAGGATCAATTACTCAGGATCAGTTACTCAGGATCAGTCATTAAAGATGAGTCATTAAGGATCAGTTCTTCAGGATCAATTACTCAGGATCAGTTATTCAGGATCAGTCATTAAAGATCAGTTCTTCAGGATCAGTTACTCAGGATCAATCATTAAAGATCAGTTCTTCAGGATCAGTTACTCAAGATCAATCATTAAAGATCAGTTCTTCAGGATCAGTTACTCAGGATCAGTCATTAAAGATGAGTCATTAAGGATCAGTTCTTCAGGATCAGTTGCTCAGGATCAGTCATTAGAGATCAGTTCTTCAGGATCAGTTACTCAGGATCAGTCATTAAAGATGAGTCATTAAGGATCAGTTCTTCAGGATCAATTACTCAGGATCAGTTATTCAGGATCAGTCATTAAAGATCAGTTCTTCAGGATCAGTTACTCAGGATCAGTTACTCAAGATCAATCATTAAAGATCAGTTCTTCAGGATCAGTTACTCAGGATCAATCATTAAAGATCAGTTCTTCAGGATCAATTACTCAGGATCAGTTATTCAGGATCAATCATTAAAGATCAGTTCTTCAGGATCAATTACTCAGGATCAGTTACTCAAGATCAATCATTAAAGATCAGTTCTTCAGGATCAGTTACTCAGGATCAATCATTAAAGATCAGTTCTTCAGGATCAATTACTCAGGATCAGTTCTTTGGGATCAGTTCTTTAGGATCAATTACCCAAGATCAGTTACTCAGGATCAGTTCTTCAGGATTGATTACTCAGGATCAGTCATTAAAGATTAGTGATTAAGGATGTCATTAAGGATGTTATTAAGGATCAGTCAGGTTCAGTGAATTGGGATCAGCCTGATTCTGCCTGTTGGTGCTCCGTCCTGATGGTGTGTTTGTTGCACAGGCGGTGATGTGATCATGATGCTGCCAGTCTCCAGGGTCAAAGGTCAACCAATTGGCATGGTAACCAGCACCACACCCTGGTTGTCCATCAGCAGTGACCCCGCCCCTCAGTGGTTGTGGATGGCCAGCTGGTCAACAGCCACATACCAGGCCACGCCCCCTCCGGTGTTCTACCCTCCAGCTGTGTGGGTACCTGAACACACACACCTGATACAGGTAAAACACCTACAATTCTACAATTCTACAGTTTCATTTATCAGACGCTTTGGTCCAAAGCAACGTACAACACAAGCAAGAATTCAGACATCAGGAAAAACCTGTAGTAAGTGCATAAAGTGCTTCAAGTGTGATTGGTCAAAGGTGTTGCCATCAAGTTGCAGAAGAATTGCCCCCCCCCCCCCCTTTTTTTTTCAACTTTGTCAGCGCTAAATAAGTGCTGGGTTTTGGACTTATTCTACCCCTAAGGTGGAGTCAGATTAAGTGCCTTCAAGAGTCTTCAATTGTCTCTTAAAAGTAGAAAGGGACTCAGCAGAACGCACAGAGTTTGGTAGTTTGCTCCACCATTTGGGAACAACAGAGGAGAAGAGTCTGGCTAGAGATTTGGAGCCGTGCTGGGCTGGAAGCACCAGGCGTCTCTCACATGCAGAGCGAAGTGGGCGTGAAGGGGAGTAGACCTGGATCAGGGAATCCAGGTAGGCTGGGGCCGTTCTTGTAAATGTTTTGTAAGCCAGGAGGAGAGTTTTGAATTTGATTCTGGCTGCAACTGGAAGCCAGTGAAGGGAGAAGAACAGGGGAGTGACATGAGCTCACACCTGATACCTGAACACACACACCTCTCACAGGTAACATTCATTTCTGAATTTTCTTCCATGACACCTGAACTGATTAAAATCTGATCATGGAGATGTTTGTTTTAAGCTCCAGATCTTTTAGGATTTCACAATAAAACTTTGTCAGACTTCCTGTGACTGCATAAACACAAAAAACTATTAAACAGTTTCAATACTCTGAGAAGCTGCAGCTGTATCACTGATCTGACGGAACGTACGGATGGAATCAGTAAGATCCATCTGTGGGCTGGCAGCGGGAACCGTTTCTTCTTCAGACTGAATTATGCTGTTAGATTCAGCTGAGAGTCACACATTTCCCAGCATGCCTTGTGGTCGACTCAGTCTGCTGGGTTTGTGGTTCTGATGAGACCCGGCTGGTCAGCAGCGTTTACAGCACCTCCATAGAGGAGAACCTGGAGATCAGAGGGTGATGGTGGGTTTCTGTGAGGAGTAACGGTTCAAAGCGTTTATCGTCTCTCGTCTCATCTGAAGCGTCTTTCAGTGTTGCTTCCTCTGCAGGCTGGAGATAAGATGAAACTTTAATGATCCCTGAGGGAAAAGAGAAGAATTGTCTGTTAATTACTGGTGGCGTGTTAATTATCTCATGCTGTATGGAGCCATAATGCTGACAGTAAGTTTTGGCATTGAAAAATGTTGAATTGTAAGCGAAAATACAAACATTGAAAAAAACTCAATATTTTTTAGGATATTTTTTGTATTATGATGTTTTACAATGCCAATCTTTAGATTTTTTTACAATCTATTTTTTCACGTTTCACAGGTTTTCAGTTTCAGCTTTCTGATTTTCAGTTACAGTTTTCTTGTTTCAAGTTTCAATCTTACTGGCAGTGTTTTCGTGTGAAGGGCGGGGGCTACGGGGGGCGGGGCTTATAGCGCAAGAACGCGCTTCTTGGTTTTGAGGAAAGGGGACCGCGCCATTTTTAAACAGCCGAGCGAGCAGCAGTAATGTTCAGTGTTTGTGTTTTAAAAACCGGTAAATATAGAAGCAAAATCCAAGCAGCAACGGTCTGAGGAGGAGACCCAAAGCTTCCTGGAACTGTGGTCTTCATATGAAATTCAGTGGAAGTGAGAGGGAGCCTCTTGGACCACACCAGTGTTCGAAACAATCCAGTGGGAGACGGCTACAGCTGTACGAACGGAGCCTGACTAACTCCTCAACAACTAAAAATTCAGAAATGACGACAAGAACCAGAAAAGGCAGCCGGGATGCAGCAGTTTTTGGCCAAAAAGAGCCCCAATTTTTTCCGGCTGCATTCCGTGATTCCAACCAGGTCCCTGAACGCAACAGCTGAGCAGGAGTTGATGCAGGCCGCAGTACCGATCCTGATAGGTAAGTTTTATTTCTTAAACACCCTGCTGTTAGCCGACTATGAATACGCCAGCTACAACAGATCCACATCAATATTATGAACGTTACGCCAGCGAACGTGGTCCGGACACAGGATCAGAGGTCGACTATTTGCTAACCAGTTAGCCACTGCTAAGCTAGTAAGCTATGAAAACCGTCTTATAAAACCTGAGAAACAGCAGCAGCAATATTTCATTACCAGACCTGTATTCAGAACCTCCCATGTTGTTACACAATGACCCATTAATCATATTACTGAACTATATGATAATCATTGAAATTTCCCTTGAAGAACCAATAAACTGTTTAACATTATTAATACGAGTCTAAAACTTATTCAAAAGATCAAATTAACACAATGAAGTGAGGAATACTGGTAATGTGCAGCTATTTTTATAATTTCAAGGTAAAATGCTGATTGTTCTGTGATTTTCCAGCTTTGCAGATGTGGAAATTCAATGCATTCATTACTTATACACAGATTTCTTTGATGGTTTTTAGTTGTTACTCAAATATATCAAGACATTTAGCACTGCTGGAAATTATTACAGGCATTTTTTGTAACATTTTCTAACATCGTAGGGACAAGTTAATAATTAATGGAGAAAGTGGTTTTATATTACAGATGCTATCAACATTTCTTGTTCATTTTATTTAGTTGTCGGCCTTGGATGATGAGGTCCAGTTACCAGGAGCACTAGTCTGCAGCTTACTGGTTCCGTCCTGCAGCTCCTCCACGCTGTCCTCCTCTCTACAGACCAAATCATGTAAGATCTGATTAGACTATGCAGACATCAACATGATCAGTATGTTATCTTTTGACCCATCCTAAAATCACAAAATAGAACATTTATTTTAAGTTAACTGTGTTCATGAAAATAGAAAATAATTACTGACAACTAATGCTGCTTGGGTACTTTATGCAGGATAAAGGAAGCAGGATGCTACTGTGGATCTGCTGCAGTATCTGGAGACGTCAGAGGAACGGTTCTTGGAACAGATCTGAAGACACCGAGACCTGACCACTGCCATGCTCCAGAACATCCAGAGGACGGATGAAAATTCAATCACCTTGGCTGGACTGATGGGACGCATGGTGTCGGTGCTGGAGCGACTGTCACAGAAATAAACTGCATTGTCCACTATTCCTGCCTTTTTTTAGAAAAAATAATCATATTTTTTGTAAATTATTTTCTTGTGATGAAAGATGTGTGTTTTGTCTATAATCTACAGAGATTTTATTCAGTGTTTTTATTGAAGTTTTTACCAAAAAAATTATTTCCGCTGCACAGGAATAGTAGAAAAAAATATAGTACATTAAAAAAAAACTTCATTTGTGCAGATTGCGAGGCAAGATCACCAGCAAACAAGAAAGGAAAAAAAAAAAAATGAGTTGAGAACTGCAGTCCATACTAAGGAAATACAAGGTAAGTAAGTAAACAATTATAGTGGTTGCTTCAAATGGAATGAAACACATTTAGAAATGGGCCCCACATGTCATCAAAGCTTCTTGTTGAGAATTTAAGTGCGCATCTGATTTTTTCCAGTTTAAGGCAGGACATCACATCCGCCATCTACTGTGAATGAGTGGGTGGGCAGGGGTCCCTCCACTTCAGCAGAATTGCCCGCAGAGCAAGAAGCAGAGCAAAGGACGGCGAGTGTCGTCTGTGAGCAGATAGGTGGAGACCTGAGTCGATAAAACCAAATAAAGCAGCCAAGGGACCAGCCTCCAGATTGATGCTAAAAATCTGAGAAAGAGTGTTTAATGCTCCTGTCCAGTATTTACTAATGAAGGGAAAGAGCCAGAACATGTGTATGAGGGATGCCTCAGTATGGTGGCATTTGTCACACAGAGGGTTAACGTGCGGATAAACATGCGACAGTCTGACTTTAGAGAGGTGGGTTCTATGAATGACCTTAAATTGAATAAGGCAATGGCGAGCTCAGAGAGAGGTTGAGTTTACTAGTTTAAGAATTCCGGACCATGTGTCAGCTGAGCGAGAGAGATTTAGGTCTTCCTCCCACGCCACCTTCAGTTTATCGGTGGAAGTGAGCATTAAGTTCTGCATCCTATCATAGAAACTCGAAATAAGTCTTTTCTTAAAAGGGTTAGAACAGGGGTGTCAAGATCCGTTCCTGGAGGGCCACTATCCTGCTTGTTTTAGATGTTTCCCTCTTCCAACACAGGTGATTCAAATGATCAGGCTCGTTATCAGGCTTCTGCTGAGCTTGATGATAAGCTGATCATTTGAATCAGGTGTGATGGAAGAGGGAAACATCTAAAACATGCAGGATAGTGGCCCTCCAGGAAATGAGTTTGACACCCCTGGGTTAGAGGATAGGACAGTATCATACACACATTTTGACAGATAATCAATTGTGCTTTTCAAGCAGATTTCAATCTGAAACATCAGCAACATACCAGTATGTTGTTTCTTACAACATATGTCACACCAAGCTAGATAAACTGCACTACTGCAGCAGATATATTATTGAAGTGTGCTTACATTACATGTCTACATACACTGCTCACAAAAAGTTACTCAACTTTAGGTGACATTTATGGAAATTATAAAAATTAATGCTATGGTGATATTAAATCGTGAAAGTAGGGCATTTAAGCAGAAACATGCAATAGTGATTTCCTCATCTCAAACAATTTATTAAAACAAAAGCTAACAGCAGTGAAGGGTATATCACAATAAAAATGTCTCATGACAGTTTGCACAGAACAGCAGCCTTCAGCTGAAATCCGGTACAGTTGTGTCCCACCAGTAGCGTGATCACGGATGTTCCCAGACAACAGCTGACCTCTGATAATCTATAAAGGTAAATATAGATACTATCATCAATTTATTGCGTTTGTTTAACCGCTATGCAATGGATGCAAATGTGTTTGAGGCTAATTAGCTAAGCTAAGGCTAACACATTCACTGTTAAGAATCAAAGCATCTCTGACAGTTACCTGTCTTCTCAAACGTAATCGCCGTTACCCGTGACTACGATAAAGTGATGTACTGACGTCTTGCGGTGACACGACGCTGCCGCAACTCGGCTCATAGCCGGTGGAAAAGCAAACGGGATTTTCGGCGGCACGAGACTTGATCGAGACCCGCACCGGCCGTCACCTTGAACCAATGGTTCTCATCCGGTTCCCTTGGTGGAAATGAGGCTTTACTGGCGTTTTCGAAGTCCCAGGTCCAGGGTGAACTCTGATCCATGCTTGGTCAAACGAAAATGGCGTTAGCCAGCACAGGGCAATCTCCTGGCTGTCCCCTTTCCTCAAAACCAAGAAGCGCGTTCTCGCACTATAAGCCCCGCCCCTCACGCGAAAACACTGCCAGTAAGATTGAAACTTGAAACAAGAAAACTATAACCGAAAATCAGAAAGTTGAAACTGAAAACCTGTGAAACGTGAAAAAATAGATTGTAGTAAAAAAAAAAAAAAAAATCTAAAGATTGGCATTGTAAAACACATCATAATACAAAAATATCCTAAAAAATATTGAGTTTTTTCAATGTTTGTATTTTCGCTTTCAATTCAACATTTTTCAAAACTTACTGTCAGCATTATGGCTCCATAATGCTGCTCTTCTTGAGTTCTCTCTGCATAAACAGTGACAGACTTTAGCATCTTATCAGCAGGGAAAACTGAATGAAGCCCTCAAATGTGACATGAGACTCTGCAGAATCAGAATCAGGGCGTTCTTCAGTCACGTTGTTGGATGTAGAACCTGCTCAGGAACCTCATAGGAGCTCTGGAGACCCTTCAGCTGGCTGGACTGTCCACCGTGAGCTTCTTCTGGCCTCTAAAGGGCCTCTTACTGCAGAGGGGAACCTCAGGAAGGGTTCTGGTTCTGTATGTGGTTCTAATGGTTCTTCGTAGGGTTCTACTAGTTCTGTATGTCGTTCTATCGGTTCTTCATGAGGTTCTATTAATTCTGTATGTGGTTCTTATGGTTCTGTATGTGGTTCTAATGGTTCTTCATGTGGCTGTAATGGTTCTAATGATTCTTCATGTGGTTCTATTAGTTCTTTGTGGTTTTAATTGTTTGTCATGTGGTTCTACTTGTTCTGTATGTGGTTCTGTTCGTTCTGTATGTGGTTCTATTAGTTCTGTATGTGGTTGTTATGGTTATTCATGTGGTTCTATTAGTTCTGTATGTGGTTCTACAGAACTAGTAGAACTGCATACAGAAGTATGTGGTTCTAATGGATCTGTATGTGGTTCTAGTGGTTCTTCATGTAGTTCTACCAGTTCTATATGTGGTTCTACGTGTTCCGTATGTGGTTTTAATGGTTCTTCATGGGGTTCTACTAGTTCTGTATGTCATTCTAATGGTTCTTCATGAGGGTCTATTGGTTCTTCATGGGGTTCTATTAGTTCTGTATGTAGTTCTACTAGTTCTGAATGTGGTTTTAATGGTTCTTTATGCAGTTATAGTGGTTCTTTATGCGGTTCTATTATTTATTTATGTGGTTCTAATGGTTCTTCATGTGATTCTATTAGTTCTGTATGTGGTTTTATTAGTTCTTCATGCAGTTCTATTGGTTCTTTATGTGGTTCTAATGGTTCTTCATGGGGTTCTACTAGTTCTGTATGTATTTCTAATGGTTCTTCATGTGATTCTACTCTTTCTATATGTGGTTCTATTGGTTATGTATGTGGCTCTAATGGTTCTTCATGTGGTTCCAATGGTTCTGTATGTAGTTCTACTAGTTCTGTATGTGGTTCTAATGGTTGTATATGTGGTTTGAATAGTTCTGTATGTGGTTCCAATGGTTGTTCATGTGGTTCTACTTGTTCTGTATGTGGTTGAAATGGTTCTTCATGTGGTTCTGTTAGTTCTGTATGTGGTTCTAAGCTTTCTTTATATGACCTGAATTATTTGTGGTTCTAATGATTTGTCCTTCAGTCTCTGATGGTTCCTGTGTTTGTGACTTATGATTCTAATGGTTTCTGTTTGTGTTTTCAGTGGGAACATCCAGCAGTTGAAATTGTTCCTCTGGTTCCACCGTTCTACCAGTCTTCCCATTTTCATCTTCATCATCCTCAACCCAAGGTACGCTCTCATACAGACACACTTGCCGGAGACTGACAGGATGCAAACATAACACTGTCATCATGCTAACATGATGCTATCATCATGCCAGCATGACACTTTCATGTTGCTAATATGACGCTATCATCATGCTAACTTCATGCTAACATAGCCTTATCATCATGCTAACTTCATGCTAACAGGGCACTATCATCATGCCAACTTCACGCCAACATGGCACTATCATCATGCTAACTTCATGCTAGCATGACGCTATCATCATGCTAACTTCATACTACCATGGTGCTATCATCATGCTAACTTCATGCTAACATGGCGCAATCATGATGCAAACATGACACTATCATCATGCTAACATGATTCTAACATGGTGCTATCATTATGCTAACTTCATACTAACATGGCGCTATCATTATGCTAATTTCATGCTATCATAGTGCTATCATCATGCTAACTTCATGCTATCATAGTGCTATCATCATGCTAACTTCATGCTAAGCTGATGCTTTGATTGCAGCTCTCGGATGGGTGGATCTCTCCAGAGGAAGTGGGCGTGTTCTTGCGGAGAGACAAACCTCTGCTGCTGACCAATCAGATGATCCCGAGACCAGGTGGACAAACCTCCAGGTCCCGCCTACTGCTGTGTCCGTCTCGACGCTCAGGTAAGAGGCCACTTGTTGCAGGCAGACAAATGTTTGCGTGTTTTTAACTGATGTCATGAAGATCATGTTTAGCACTGTCAGGCTGACATGTTACATGTAGATGACAACATGTCATGTTACATGTAGATGAGACATGTCATGTTACATGTAGATGACAACATGGCAGGTGTTTACCTGTTAGCAGAACACCTGCAGCGTGTCTGCTGCATGATGTTGTCCAATCAGACGCATTGTGTTGTCTCCGAACTCGGAGTGTGTTGACTGATCATCCAATCAGACCAGATGGATTTTCTCCTTCTGAAAGGTGGGGCTTCCCATAGCCAATCAGCACACAGCCCATCTGGAAATGAAGCAGTGACTCCTGGAGGTCGGATGTGTTCTGGGATGCTGCATTCAGGTCTGTCATGTTGCCATGACAACAGAGCTGATTTCTGAGAGGTAATTGGCTGTGTGCTGCTGGAGGTGAATGTGTGTGTTTTCTGCTGGGACACACACACCATTGCCATCATGTAATATGAGGGTGATTGGTGGATCTGAAATCAGCCAGGGGAGCATGATGGGAAATGCAGTTTCAGATCTGAGGCTTCAGACGTGTTTCATCCACAGCGACCTAAAATGGACGGCTGGTCACACTCTAGAATATTCTCTCCATCGATGAACGTAAACCACATTAATACACTCCGTACTTCTCTCGCTTCTCCTTCAGTCGACTAACTGGTTTCTAATGTTCTCTCCCTGTTTTCATCTTTTGTTGTTTCTACTTCCACTTTCATTACAGCAATATTATTGGTTTCATGTTTTTTCCTTTAATCTTTCCTCCAATGTATGATTCTTTTTAGTCCTCTATTTTACCTGATTCACTGCTTCACTGTGTAAAGTGGTGTCCATCTCCATGCCGGTTAGTAGATGACTGTATGTAGCAGTACCTGGATTCTCTCACTTCAAAGTAAACGTCATCATCGTACTTTTAAAGTGTCCCTCCGTCACTGCTGCTACCATCAACTGTCCTGATGACGTCTCAGAAACACGTTCAGACTGATGCTGTCGCTGCAGGTGGAGCTTCTGGATCCATTTCTGAATCGCTCTGATGTTACAACATAGTTTTACAGTGATGGAGTGGAGTCATGGTGAGCTGGTGTGCTGAGCTGCAGAGAGGCAGGAACTTCTAGAAGGACCAGCAGAGACATCTGAGATATTTTAATTTAACTTAACAGAGCCCTGTGTTTATAGTCAACTTAGTGGATTTAAAACCATTTAAAGGCCTGTCCTGTAGAACACCAGTGTGCAGAAACTGTTGGCTGTATTTAAAGTCCATGAATAAAATCTGAGTCCACTTAAAGTCTAAAGGAATCAGACTTCCATCCAACATTTATGACTCCAAGTCCTCCATATTGTGAAGGTTCTACTGGTTCTCATAGCTTCATGATGTTCTTTAGTCCACTGAGTTCTTTATGTGAGAGTTTAGTTTTCATCAGATGGTGATGGGTTGATACATGTTGCTTCCTCAGGGTTTACCTGAGTTTCTGCTGGTTTATCACACTGCAGATCTTCTGCACATTGAGCAGTGGTGAACGCATCAGCGCGGACATTCAGGCTTTCTAACTGGTGGAGTTTATTTAACCTGAACCTGTCTTCTACAGACTCGGTGCTCAGTTAGCCTGTTAGCTTCTTACCTCTGCTGCAGTTTCATTGACACCTTTAGAGGCTACAAGTGTTGTTTGCCTTTTACTAAATTTATTAAAATGATTTTATTGAATCCAGTTTCAATCCAGAAAGTGGAGCCTCTTCCACATTGTCTCACATCGTCTCTAAACACTTTGTTCCTCCATCATCTCCTGCAGACTGGTCTTTCACTAGTTCAGATGTTCTTATAGTTTGAATGAGCTCTGATGTGTGTGTTTATATTAATTATGGAACCACAAAGTAAATTACATTTGTTTCCCAAGTTTCTCCTTCAGACAGCTCCTCCACAGACTTCAGCAGCTTTACCAGAATATTCATGTTTCCTGCTGCCTTCACAGCTAAAGTCAGGGAACTAATGAGACCTATTAGTCCCTCAAGTATGTCCCTACCTGCTACCTGCAGGACCACACAGCTGGCAGAGCTTCTTCTGAGTGTTGCAGTCTGTAGTGTAAAAGGTCATCTCTTTCTTCTCGCTGTATGCTCAGCTGCAGAGGATTGTGAGTAAGAATGACCAGCTGGCTGCAAACTGTACCATCTAGCTCCATGTAGGAGGACGTGCTGGTGTTTTTGAGCTGCTGTGTACTGGGACAAGGGAAGTCTGTTTCCATTCTATACAGTACTGCATTTAGACGTGTTTTCCATGCGTTTCACTGTGAACACTTCTGGAGCTTTAAATGAGAGAACAAATGTTCTTCTTGGTGCAGTCAGAACAGGCTATGACTCTGCAGGATGAGCTCTGATAGACGCCACACTGTATCTTTCATTGAAACAGTGGTAAAGCAGAGACTGACACAGATTTTAATTTCTCAGTTGGTTTTTACTCACAGACATATTGGAGTCATCTGTTTCCCTCTGCAGCCTCTCTGCTAAATTGTTTGAGAGGATGCTCAGATGCAGTTGGAGGCTTCTAGAAGCCAACAAATGCAGATTAAATTTGCTTTTATTTTGTTGAACGTGGGAGTGCATTCGTGTTGTTGGTGTTTTCTGGCAAAGACTCGGTTTCTTTTCCGTTTATAGTTTGTCATGATTGATTTGTCTCAGATTGTCACTACATGCTTACAGATGGAAAACATCTCCATGTAAAATTCAATTCAGCTAAACCTGGACTGAGATCCACAAACAGCATGGCAGGGATTCAACACTCGTGATGTGCTATTAAAAAAACCATGATGCCTTTAAAACAAAGCCTGAATGTGTGATATACAACCAGGAGATGAAGGTGAATAAAGCAAAGGGCCAAACATTTCAACCTCCAGCCTCCAAACATCAGCGTTCATCTTCAACACATTTAGTGTCATAAACTGGAGATACAAACAAGAAGGAACGCCAAAAAACATCTTCGTAGAGAAACAAGAAGACAAACAGTCCAGCGTTGAAAACGTGAAGTCAAGACATGCAGCAGAACAGAAACATCAGATTTATACAGGTGAGACGTCAGGTTTATACAGGTGAGACGTCAGGTTTATACAGGTGAGACGTCAGGTTTATTCAGGTGAGACGTCAGGTTTATTCAGGTGAGAAGTCAGGTTTATTCAGGTGAGACGTCAGGTTTATACAGGTGAGACGTCAGGTTTATACAGGTGAGACGTCAGGTTTATTCAGGTGAGACGTCAGGTTTATACAGGTGAGACGTCAGGTTTATACAGGTGAGACGTCAGGTTTATTCAGGTGAGACGTCAGGTTTATACAGGTGAGACGTCAGGTTTATACAGGTGAGACGTCAGGTTTATACAGGTGAGACGTCAGGTTTATTCAGGTGAGACGTCAGGTTTATTCAGGTGAGAAGTCAGGTTTATTCAGGTGAGACGTCAGGTTTATTCAGGTGAGACGTCAGGTTTATTCAGGTGAGACGTCAGGTTTATTCAGGTGAGACGTCAGGTTTATTCAGGTGAGACGTCAGGTTTATACAGGTGAGACGTCAGGTTTATACAGGTGAGACGTCAGGTTTATACAGGTGAGACGTCAGGTTTATTCAGGTGAGACGTCAGGTTTATTCAGGTGAGACGTCAGGTTTATACAGGTGAGACGTCAGGTTTATACAGGTGAGACGTCAGATTTATTCAGGTGAGACGTCAGGTTTATTCAGGTGAGAAGTCAGGTTTATTCAGGTGAGACGTCAGGTTTATTCAGGTGAGACGTCAGGTTTATTCAGGTGAGACGTCAGGTTTATACAGGTGAGACGTCAGGTTTATACAGGTGAGACGTCAGGTTTATACAGGTGAGACGTCAGGTTTATTCAGGTGAGACGTCAGGTTTATTCAGGTGAGACGTCAGGTTTATACAGGTGAGACGTCAGGTTTATACAGGTGAGACGTCAGGTTTATTCAGGTGAGACGTCAGGTTTATTCAGGTGAGAAGTCAGGTTTATTCAGGTGAGACGTCAGGTTTATTCAGGTGAGACGTCAGGTTTATTCAGGTGAGACGTCAGGTTTATTCAGGTGAGACGTCAGGTTTATACAGGTGAGACGTCAGGTTTATTCAGGTGAGACGTCAGGTTTATACAGGTGAGACGTCAGGTTTATACAGGTGAGACGTCAGGTTTATACAGGTGAGACGTCACGTTTATTCAGGTGAGACGTCAGGTTTATTCAGGTGAGACGTCAGGTTTATACAGGTGAGACGTCAGGTTTATACAGGTGAGACGTCAGGTTTATACAGGTGAGACGTCAGGTTTATTCAGGTGAGACGTCAGGTTTATACAGGTGAGACGTCAGGTTTATTCAGGTGAGACGTCAGGTTTATACAGGTGAGACGTCAGGTTTATTCAGGTGAGACGTCAGGTTTATTCAGGTGAGACGTCAGGTTTATTCAGGTGAGACGTCAGGTTTATTCAGGTGAGACGTCAGGTTTATACAGGTGAGACGTCAGGTTTATACAGGGACAATAGGTGAGGTTTCCATTTAGAGAAAGTCCACCTAAACACTGTATTCCAACAAATGATGCGTCCAATCAGAAGAGAAAATGTCCTTTACAATATTTTGTTTTGAAGTCACAGTTCTGTTCTGTCAGATTAGATGTTGATGTCCCTTCTTGAGACCCTCAGACTCTGGGATGGTCCAGTCAGTGAGGACATCCTCTGGGTTGTCCAGTGGACGTCCTCCTTCATCAGTGTTTTGCTAGTCGGCCCATGACACTTCCAGAAGGTTCAGCAGTGAATCCCAGGTAAACCCCCCAGATGCCATCTACCCACCTGAATGTTCAGGTGGATCCTTTCTCTTCATCCACAGCCACTGACTTCCCTTTTTAGCAGCAGAAAGGTCCTTGATCTCCTGCCGATGAACCTTCCCACGTACTCCCATCTCCTGGAGAAACCTGGATGTCCAGGTGGCTACGAATCCTCCTCAGCCTACTTCTACTGGTCGGACCCTCAGCTTCCAGCCTCACTGTTCATCAGCAGCAAGCTCCATAAATCTCAGCTTCTTGTGCTCAGAGTCCTCCTCTACTGAGCTCTTCCAGGACACTGTGAGCTCCATGATGTAGACGTGAACAAAGCTGACCATGGCAGCAGGTCTGGTAACAAGTTGGTGGAGGTGATCTCAGGTGGAAGCAGAGCTTTTGGTCCAGGTCTACCAGCATCCTCCAATCACAGTCCAAGAGGACCCTTACTCTCCTGGACAAATGTTTCCTGCCTTCAGGTTGACGTGGGTGGAAGGACGTTAATACTCTTCTGCTGCCTCTCCAGAACCAGTTCCAGACACTTCATCACCTGGTTGTTCCTCCAGGTGTCACGGTTTTGGGTGAGGCTGGTCTTTCAGCCCACTAAGATGTGTCTGAGTGTAGCTGGAGTTGGGCAGAGTGAGCATGAATATATTTTAAATCCTGACATTCCCCCTTTATGGAATATTAAGAACATTTTCCCAAATGGATAAACTTTCATCAGAACTGTTAAAACTGCATCCGTGAGGCTTCACTTGAATGGAAACATGATGTCTTTGTAAAATGTGCTTCTTTAACGTGAGATCTGTTGAAATTAAACATGACTGTCCTGATCTGGGAGAATCTTTAGCAGCTCAGGTGTGTTTTCGCCATCAGCTTGTTCTACCACCAGATAAACACCTGATTGGCTGCAGTACCAGCACTGTCCTGCAGGTTCACCACATTCTCTACTGGTTCATTCAGAGATAAACATGACCGTCTCAACAGTTTAATGAAACTCAAACACTGGGCATTAACGAGAACAGCTACACTCTCCTCTTGTTTCAGATGTCGTCACCACCGGCGACATTTTCAGCAGACTGTCACCAGTTAAAGGAGAAGCTCGTAACAGCAACAACCCAGTGGATGTTCAGAGGTTTTTAAACTGCATTTTAATGTACAACAGGATACTCTGCTGCAGTGTGATGCAGTACGCTAAATACTGCTCTCATACTGAGCGTTAACTGGAACTACAGATTATTAAAGAGATCTTTGATCTCGGTAAATTCATCATTACAAGTGTTTGTGAACATGAGCTGAGCATCGTACTGCATAAAGCATCTTTACACAGATGCTTTATTGTTGCTGTGAACAGATTTAGGTCAGTGTTTCCTGAAAGGAGCACAAACATGTGGAGGCGGACTGATCTGCCAACACATCCAGGACACACAGAGATCTGAATTAAAGCTGGAGGTATGTTAGAATATGACTTCAGTGAAACCCCAGCTCACACCGTCATCACAAACTGAACATCCTCTGCAGTGTTGTGGAACTCCCTCATTCATTCTGGACCACGCCAGCTGTTAATGACAGACTGTAGGCTTTTGCAACATTAAAATCCAACAGCATACTCATGATTTATCTACTGTCAGGAGTCTGAAAGGTAGTGAAGCTAAACATGTGATGTTTGTGCTGAGGGTGGCGCTAGAGGAAAGACGTAGGAACATTCAACAAAACGTATATCTGTGCATGAGAAACCATTGAAGCTCTGATGAGTTCTTCCTGCTGAGCTGAACAAAAACATTTTGCCAGCCAGCCAGCCCATTGGTTATTTGGCCTCATTGGCCTTGACGTGCCATTGATGAGTTCAGGACCAGAATGTTTTTCTGTGTCCAGATCGAATTAGGAGACACGCTATGAAGCCCAGAGATCCTGAACCAGAAGACTCTTCATCCTCGTCCATCTTATCAGTGTCTCCTGTCCACCTGCCTGTCCTCACTGCTCCTCCTCCAACAGGTGAGTCACCCTTTCTCTCCAGCTTAGATATATTCTGCATTCACTAATCAACCAATATCAGGTTTTTTACCAGTACAGTCAATGCTACAGGGTGAGATCTGTTAAGCTGCTGACAGAAGAAAGCTGAAGCTGTCATTAAATAAGATGTGTGTCTACACCACTTTACTATCTACTTCTGTTCTGACTGATAGCTTTCTTTATAAACACCTGTATAAACATGTCTCACCTGTATAAATATGATGTCACATCTGTACTCGTGTTAACAACAATCACATCAACAATATACAGTCATGGAAACAATGATCAGACCAGCTTGTTTTCTTCAGTTTCTTGTTCATTTTAATTCCTGGTAGCACTAAAGGTTTATTACCTGAAGAATACCATGAACAGGACTTTAAATGCAGCTGATTCCATAATATTTTATGTCCTATTTCACATACTTCAGCTTCATTGTATTCCCAGAGTATAGAAGAGGACATTTCAAAGGTCTAGAGTGGTTTCCTGCTGACATTCAAGCCGTAGCACAACTCAGAAGTCGTCAGCTCTCAGAGAGAATTATGTGAAGCCACAAAGGCAGACATAGAAAAAAAAGTGATGATTTCCAAGACAGCCGTTCATTACACTAAGAAAAAACAAACCCAGCGTGGTTCTACCAAACTGCTGGCTGCTCAGGAAACGTCTTTCTACCACCAGATGACCGTCACTCATCTGTTCCTGTGTCAGGAATCATCCTCAGACCTCCAGGGACCTTAAACTGAATGAGACTGTGGAGAAATGGGACTTGTTGGACAAGGACAGTTGGAAAGCGACTTGTTGAAGCTGGTCTGAAGTCCCACAGGACAGGAAGAAGCCCTTCATCAAGGAGAGGCAGAGGAAAGCCCAGTTACTCTTTGCTGGGATCACAAGGATGGACTATTGATGATTGGACTAAGGTTCTCTTCAGGGATGAATCCAGTTTTCAGTTGATGTCCACTCCACTGTATGGAGAACCAGAACATTGGAACCATGCCTTGGCTGCTCAATCACCAGATCTAAATCCAACTCAAAACAAATAAAATGAGTCAGTCTGCATCCAAACCACTGACATGCTTTTTGTGGCAGCTGGTTTAACTGGTTCTACTGGTTAACAAAGTGGCTGAATTAGTTTTGATGTGATCAGTGTCAACAGTGAGCCTGTGGACGTGATCAGCTGATCCAGTTTAGTAACTCTGATGTTGCAGATGTTTTTAGTTTTATGTAACTGCTGCTTTAAAAACATCATCATTTATTGAACATGAAGGGATCAGAGATGGGTCCACTGAGGTGATGCTCCTCTCTGCTTAACATCCCACTGCTGAACCGCCTGTGCTGAATGCTCTCAGCATGTAGTACCGGACTGGTGTGCTAAAGGTTTTTTAGCACTTCAAATTGAACAAAGTTAGAGAGTCAGGTGATTCTGGTTCATACCTGAGCAAGGTAGATGTCTGAAGCTGCATCATGGGATATGTAGTCTGTGGTAGAGTGTTACTGTCTGACAGATTCTATCACCTCCTCATCGATCTGTTGTTCAGCTGCACCTCTATTTTTCATTTTTCCATTTTTGCCAATTAACATCCAGCCTGACATGATTTCATGCTGCTGTGGATCTGCAGCCCCAGCATCTGCTCTGGTTTCCTGCAGCAGTGAGACAAATCTGCAGCTCAGCGTGTCATTATTGAAAATAAACTAACAGCAGCATAAACTCTAACCAAATGATAAACAACAGCAGGCAGTCGAACATCTAGTCACGCATATCAAAAACTAATCTTTTCTCCAGATTTTATATTTCAACACCAGGAACCAGCGACTGAGCTGATTTTATTAGAATCTACACCTGATCAGAATCATGTTACTTTTAATATTTCAGTCTATCAATTGTAAACAGATTACCCAGTTTAAAGCCAAACAACTTCCAGTGATGTCTAACGGGTATTTACACTCGTAAGGAGCTAATTTATTAACGAGTTATTAATGGGTCATTAGTATTAATTGACCACAGTATTGTAGCTATGGGCTGTAATCAAAAGATCAAGTACGGCTGCAGGAGCTGGAGGTCTGAAATCAACAGACACTGGAAACAAGTTTGCAGCGCTGATACTTTATATTTTTAAAGTGCATGTGATAACCAACCTATGTACAATAACCCAGAAAAAGGGAAGGAAGAATAAAACCACAATATATACAATTTACAAAACTGCACTTATAATAACCAGTCAGAACATATTCTTTAAGTGCAATGAAACATCATTTGATTAGGTTCTGAATTTGACGTGACGGCATCCAAGAGCTCACAACACAATTAAATAAATTCTCAGCACTTGTTATACTGCCATGACAACCCACAAGGATGCAAGGGAATGGTCATAATGAAGTGTCCAGAAAATATTTTCCATACAGGGAAGGAATGAAAGGTGTGTGTGGAATTGGGGCAGTAGAATGAGTGTGGGGGGGCAGGCTGTGACAGATCCTACCAGACCGGTAGGCTGGCTGTAATGTTGTTGGTGCTGCAGCAATCATGGGCTTTCTGCCGTGGTCTCACTAGCTCGCCATCTTTGAGTCTTCCACAAGGAGACACCTGGCCTATATTAAAATAACAGGTCCAGTTAACCCAAGGCTAATTACCTGTGCTAACCTCAGCTTCACTTAGTTCAAATCCATGTTGACATAAAATAATAATTACAAATTAAGCATAGGATAAATACACTCATAGCAAAGTACAATAACAATAAAGTACAATAGTACCACAGTCATAGGGTGACCATACGTCCTCTTTTGCCCGGACATGTCCTCTTTTGAGAGGCTGTCCGGCCTGTCCGGCTGGCGTTTGTAAAGTCCTTCAAATGTCTGGGTTTTTGATCCCCTAAATTCCACATAACGCGAAACCTCCGCGCTGCGCAGCGCCGCGCTCTTGAATCGTACTGCGCAGCACTTAGAACCCATTCTCTTCTATCAGACAATTTCCACTGCACACGCTGCGGAGCGCCAGCGCCGCGTCTCTGAAGCGCCGGCGCGCGCCACGGCGCTGGAGATTCGCTTCCTCGCAGGCTGACAGGCAGGTAGGCACACTGCGAGAGAGCACTCTTACCGAAAGAAAATGCCGAAACGCAAATGTCATTTCACTGATGAAATGCGAAAAAAGTACCCCTGTTTTCGTCCGGGTCGTGTCAAATGGGAGGCAGAATGTACAGTCTGCAAAGCTGGACTTATGTCTCTGTAGCTAATAAGAAAAGGAAAAAGAAGGAAAAAAGGACTGTTGACTTGAGACATTATTTCTATATATTTTTTTTCATTTGCCATTAGACACATTATTGAAAATTTTTCGCGCGCGAGCTGGAAGTGTGTCCTCTTTTCAGAGAAACAGAATATGGTCACCCTACACAGTCAACATGCATGCACCAACCATCAACCGTGGCCGATGCTAATGCTAAAGACAATGCTAGCGCTAGCTGTGCCAGTACAATGCAGCTTACACAAGACAGTACAATGGTGGATGCTAATGCTAGTAGTGCTAGCATAACATTTAACAGATTCAACACTCACCAGTTCCTTTCGTAATTCACCCACAATGGCAGCAATGGACTGCCAGCAACCCAGCGATCTCTAAGAAACCACATACATAAGTCTCGGAGTGTAACACAAAGCAAAAGAGCGAACGGTTTGAATGTTTTAGGTCACTACAAACCTGCATGCAGCTGTCAGCCAGCGTCTCCCCACAGCTCTGAATAGGAGAGACGCTGCAGCTGACACAAATTTCACTCGCCGCGATGCGAATGGCTGAACGTGGTCACATGACTTAGGGTCATGTCGAGATGACGTGGATTCATCCGACTGCACGGAGAGCGTAAAATATTATGTTTAAATTAGAATTAAATAACCATTTATATTTTAATATTTTATATATATATATATATATATGTATTGAGGCAGATTCTTCTCCCGTGTTACAGATGCCATGTTGGAGACAGTAGTTCAAATATTAAAACACTAAACGCTCATCAAAGCTATAGTTAGAATGCCACTGTCCTGCTGAAACAACAGCTCAAGTAAAATATAAACCTTGGAAGACAAGAATGACAACTTGAACAACAAATTCAAACTTAGAGTTAACAAGAACACAACACAGAACCCACAGTTGAGCTTAGGAAACTAAGGACATAAAATCAGGAAGACCACAGCGAAACAATGCCATCACTAGAGTTAGGATTGGGGTTTGAATTAATAACCCTCACCCACAAGACTGCAATCATCAGTGTAGGAGGTGAAATTCAAAAGTTCAAAACTCGAGACAAGACCCAGAGATGCAGAGAACTACAGAAATGCTGCAGAAGACAGCTCGATGCTAATGATGGACAGATGTGAAGAAGAAACAACCTCAGAATCCACCAAATGTCTGAAGGGAGCCCATTGATCTTAAGAAATGCCCATTGTGATTTTGGTGCACAGACCCTTCAGCTTCTCAGGGTGAATGTGGTCTACACCTGGCATCTTGTCTCAGAGGAGCTTCTTAATGGCTTCAGTGATACGAGCAAGTTGTTCAGACTCTGCCTCATCCAAAAAGGGCGTGCTGTTTGGGTTTAGGAGCTCCTCAAAATGCTCTTCCGAGTGTTTGACAATATTTCCAGTCTAGGTCAACAATTCTTCCCAATCGCTATCTTTCCTTCCTGTGCCGTTGAACAGTTTGCCAGATCCAGCCTGAGTACTTCTTCATAGCTTCCCTGAGCTCCTCCAACACCTGAGTTTTTGCTTCCGTAACTGCTGTGGCTGCAGACATTCATTAGAGCCCCAGCCAACTAGGCCTGAAAGACCTCATTCTTCATCAAAACGGCTTCCTTCACTACTGGTGTCCACCTACAAATCCTCAGGTTGTCGCCACAACAGAGACCAGTGACCTTCTGGACAAATGTCCTCACAGCTTCATCTGCAATGGAGACTTTAGACATGACCAATCAGATTCCATGTCCCCAACCTCCCCTAGATTGCACAATGAACTCTTCTTGAGGTGGGAGTTGTAGATCCTCAGTAGGTCTGTCCAGCAGTCCTTTATCTGATCCAGCTCTGATGATGTACCGCAGTCTGGTATCAAATATATTCATGAGCGACCTGATGCTCAAACACAGCATTCTGGTTAGGGTTAGGGTTAGTAGGAATAGAGTTAGTAGGGTTAGGCTTAGTGGGGTTATAGTTAGTAGGATTATAGTTAGTGGGTTAAAGTTAGTAGGGTTAGGACAATCCATGAAGTCTAATCAAGTCAAAACTCAGGTAACAGGCAGCCTGTTATTTGTCAGTCAGTTACTCCATTACTGTCCGTGTGTGTGTGTGTGAATAATTAAGCTTTACCAGCTTTTCTAAAATGTAAAGTAGCTCATTACACTGCTGTTTGATTATCCTGAAACTGTGTGTGTGATTTCTCTGAGGCTTTGTTTAATCTTCTTCCCACAATCCTTTGCTCCTCTGATCCAGATGTGTGTAGCTGTCTGTTTCTGACACAGTGAGCAATATAGTTGCGTCAGACATTCCATAAAAATCAGTTCGTAGAAATTGTCCTGAACAGCAGTGGCTGGAGCAGAGGGTTGCAAAGGGAAATTTTGCTGTTTCCATTTCCATTCCACGTATTCTAAAGCTACTGAAGAGAAAAGATTCACTTTTAAGAGGAAAATAACCTCCAACAGAACTGGCAGTGAGATCAGTAACAGATCAGAAACCTGCAGCTCAGCTGACAGATACCTGTTTAAAGGTATCATGCTGCACGTTCATGAACATCTGGAAGCAGTCAGCTTTACCTGCTGCACCAGACAGAATTCAACTTCTGTCTGCTCCTTCTCAAAACAGAACGCATCCACAACATCTGCTTTTTCATTTTTTTTTATATTCTTGTAATTGCTGAATTTTTGATGTGAATAAACACAGTGATAGACTTTTAATAACTAAAAGGACACTGAGAACAATAAAGAAAGAAATGCATATTTGTCTTTATTGAACAATTTATGTCATCTAAAGTGCAGCAAAGATCCAAAACCTCAATTAGATCAATAATTGTTGAGAGCATTCTCTGTCCTCCTTAGTTTTATAGCTTGTGGGCTGGTCCATCTGTTGGAGAACTCACCACAGTTCTACTGTCCATCTCTTACAGTGTTTTCCAGACTGACTCTGTGATGTTTATATCAGAGTTCTGTGCACTGTTCTGTGTAGCAGCAAGGTGACATAGCTCGATTGTTGCATCTTTTCTTAAATGTTTTGAAGGTGTCTGTTTTTATTTTTATTTTATTTTATTTTTTACTGGAAACAAAGTGTATAGTTTCGAGAAGAATAGTGCACACAAGGGGCAACAGATTGAGACCGGAGTTAAACATCTCATTCCAAGTTGAAGAAAGCATTCTGTGGACAGAGAGCCGGAGCTAACGGTTAAACTCAGGACTAGGAAGTGGAGATAAAAATCTTTTTAACCATCAATCCTCATGGGTAACATCAACTCTTCGACCAACTGGTGAGGTGCCAGTCAGTGTGCTTCACAGAGACCTGTCTGGTAAATAGCATGTCTGACTCGTGTGGATCCACGTGTCTTCACTACATACATGTAGACAGAGAGTCAAGAGTGAGTGGACAAAACAAAGATAGAGGTTGAAGAAACACGCTTCTCGATGTCAGACAGATGTTTTAATGACAACGATGAAGAAACCCTAAAATGATACAGAGGCAGAAACGTAAGCTAAAGCCTTCACTTTCCTCATAACAGGGATAATAGAGAGTCACTTACATGTAACGGGCAGAACAGCTCAGTACATCCACTCCAGCATGAACAACAATGAATGAGCGATAATCCCGCCAACAGCGGGTTCTTATTCTCTCAATACCACCTGACCTGGCATAACCAGAGTCCCCTAACGGCCGGTGGTGATCTCTGCAGAGGTCTATTGCTGTTCAGTAGATTTTTTTATAGATTTACTGTCTGGATGTTCAACTTTTAGCAGTCAGTCTTAGACGTTATGTCCTGAGGAATTTTCACACATTGTTGCCATTGTGGTTTAAATCCCACCATGTGCTGCATGGGCCATCACTCACGAGACCATTAGAAGGACGTTAACTCAAGACCCTGATTCATTCATTGCAAGATCAGGAGATTTAAACCCTGCTGACCTCACCTCCCATCTGACTGGCTTTGTACAGCATGTTGACTGTCCCACAAGGAAGCAGAAAACTCTTGTTTCAACCTTCCACCTGGACACCAGGTGTCCCTGTCTTTTCTTTTCCAGAGCTGAAGGAGGATCATCAGCTGATGGACCCACACCTAGGATCAAGTGGCCCAGCTGCATAAAACCTCCCTCATTTCCATTCAAGCTCTCTCTGACAGTGTCACAGTCCTGCCCTGACTCCATGTCCGACTTCTCCTTTCCCCTCTTGTCCTCTCTCTCTTTCACCTCACCTCCCTCTTCCTCATCTTCTCTCCCTTGCTCTCTCCCTCTTGTCTCCTGCCTTGTCTCTCGGCTCCACCCCCTCTGTGCTGCGCCTCCGGCTGTGCTGGTGATCGACTCATTCACTCCAGCTGCGGTGGGAGCACAGCTGGGCCACATCAGCAATCAGTAGCAGTTAAAGCCTGGCTCGCCCCACCAGTCTGCACTGGGTCATTGTCTCTGCTGGCTCCATGTCAGCCACATTCTGCCCTGGCTTGCTTCAGCTCTGGACTCCTCCTGCCTGCTCTGTCCTGCCCAGCCTGTTCTCAGGGCTCCTCCCCCAGTCCTTGTCTCTGCTCCCCGTTGTAGCTTTCCTGCAGTCACCTGTCTCTGCTGCACGTCGGCAGCCCCGCAGTGTGCCGTCACAGCCTGTCGGCTTGTGCACAGGTCTGCTCCCCTCCCATTGGACTTTTCACTTGTGAGTTATGCCGTTTTGTTACCTTTTAGTCTTAGCCAGCATAGTGGCCAGTTTTCGTTTATCCCTGATTAGGTTAGAGCTTTGTTGGGTCTTTAGTTTAATTCCTTGATTTCTGTATGGAGATTGGTTTCCTTGGTTGTTCAGTCTGTGTTTAGTGTTTCTGTGTGAAATAAAAATCCTTGTTTAACTATCCATCTGCCCCCGTGTGTGCCTGCATTCTGGGTTCAAACCCCCCCTCGCCCATGACAGACAGGAGCTGTTGTCTCAGGGGTGTCAGCAGCATAGTTTTTGGGGTTTCTGTTTGGGGACTACCGGGCTGCACAGTGGTCTAGCGGTTAGCACTTTCACCTTGCAGCAAGAAGATCCCCGGTTCAAATCCCGGCCTGGGATCTTTCTGCATGGAGTTTGCATGTTCTCCCTGTGCATGCGTGGGTTTTCTCCGGGTACTCCGGCTTCCTCCCACAGTCCAAAAACATGCTGAGGTTAATTGGTTACTCTAAATTGTCCGTAGGTGTGAATGTGAGTGTGATTGTGTGTCTGTATATGTAGCCCTGTGACAGACTGGTGACCTGTCCAGGGTGTCCCCTGCCTTCACCCGAGTCAGCTGGGATAGACTCCAGCACCCCCCATGACCCTAGTGAGGATAAAGCGGTGTATGGAGAATGGATGGATGGATGCTTGGGGACTTTAATACATAGCTTTGGTAGGGTTAGGGTTGTGTTTTTTGTTAAAATAAGGCCTGTACCTGTTTGGTTACAGTTTTTGAGCCAAGCTGTAACACATCCGATCTGCTGTATGCAAACAACAAGGAGGCTCCAGGGCCTTGGCTCTTCACCCACAATCTAGTCTTCCTTCAGCTCAACTACAAACCCCTGTAACCACCAGCTGATCCAGGAAGTGGACCCCAGAGACCAGGGAGACTCTAAAGGACTGCTTCAAATGCATGGACTGGAATGTAGTGCTTCCCCCCCAAGGATGACGGTATGGACATGGACACTGTGGTCGACTGCACCACTGACTATATAAATTTCTGCAGGCACACCGCTATTCCTGTGAGGATAGTATGGTGCTTTCTCAACAAGAGACCCTAGATCACCAGCAACATCAAAACTCTCCTCTACCAGAAAGAGGCCTTCAAGGATGTAGACAGGGGCAAGTTCAGGAGAGTCCAGCCAAAGCTGAAGGAGAGTCTGAAGCAGGCCAAGAAGGATGACAGGAGGAAGCTGGAGAACAACAGCAGTAGAGAAGTGTGGAGGGAAATGAGGAGCATCTCCGCCTACAGAAGACCACCAGCCAGGAGCAGGAGACACAGCCGACCAGTTCAACCAGTTCTTCAACAGGTTTGACACAGCAGTGTCTGCCCCACACTTCTTCAGGCTCTGGAACTCTGTACATGGCGGACTTTAAGTACAGGTCTGAATCAGAGGGGAGAACATTGAAGCTGTGTAGACCTACGAATACATGGGTGTGCTCCTTGACATGAAACTGGACTGGTCCACAAACACTGATGCCCTGTTCCAGAAGGGACAGAGCCTGCTGTCCTTCCTCAGAAGAGCTGCAGATGGTCTACCAGTCAGTGGTCGCCAGTGTTCCTCACTGTGCAGTGGTCTACTGGAGCAGCAGCTTGACTGATAGAAACACCAGGTTAAATCGTTTGTCCACCAATTATAACTGTAAGATTATAATAATGTTTCTCCACCAATATTAATGTAGGATAAATGTTTGCTGAAATGGAATTAAGGGTTTTATACAGAATTATTATATAGTCTTCCTGATATTAAACCAGCGAAGTATTTAGATTAGACAAATATAATAATGCAGCCTATGAAACACTTCTTTTTGCACTATCAAGAAGAGCTTCAGGAATTTTAAGGGGAATTATTTAGCTTGAAAGGTTATGTATAAAATTGAGGTAGCTGGAATCTATACAAGTTAGTGACCAAGATGTGAACAACAAGACAATTGAGGCACTGAACTTAAATTTATGTACATTTATTAAACTAAACTAAACAATAACAACAACAATAACACACATTAAGACAATAAGATGGTGAGATGTGAATGATGGTAAAAGGGAGGAAAAGAGCACAATATTTTAACGTAACACTGGGATTAATATTACACTTGAAATAAAGAGTTCTCAGGGAAAAGGGATAACTAGACCACACCTGAAAGCAGCCGTCGGTTTGGTAGGAGGCTAATTTGATGGCCTAACCCTAACCCTAACCCTAGGGGACTCCAAGTGGGAAAAGAGACTCTCAGTGGTTCTTTCAGATGTGGTCTTTTAAAGTGGAGTTTTTCTTGTATCATAAGTCAGCAGGGGCCTGGTACATCCTCCGTCAGGGAGGGCTAATGTCCAGATGTCCCTCACAGTTACATTTTCAGGTAAATTTCTGTGGTGTCTGTAACTTCAAAAATATTGTAATTTGGTGAACATAATTTACCTAGATGCATTAAAATTATACCAAACATGATCATATGTGACTGGCAGACATGTTAAAGTTATGACATTGGTGCCAAAACAAATCAATCAGAGGATTAGACAATATAGAGGTTGATCATGAAGTTATTGGAAAGTTCACTTGTTTGTTGAAATGGATGTACATAAAAGGAGTTTTGTCCATAATTGTGGGATGATTATCTTTGTTGGTTCTGATGTGAGTTCAGAGTTCCTTGTTAGTGAGTGCAATGTCTTTGAAGTTTTCATGTAGTTTCCTGAGCCTGCTTTCCATGGCTCAGGAATCAGTCAGAATGCGCATTGTTGGCCATTAGGTCCAGATAGTGAGCGGGGGTTCAGACCAGTCTGTGTAGGGGCATCCTTTAAAGTTTGATCTGGTGCTCTCCTGTTGATTTGTCCCTTTGCATCTTCGGGCCAGATGTGGAAAGTGTCTTTGTTTGCAGTGTCTTGGTGTCTCAGCTCCACTGATCAAAGCAAGCCTTGACTCCACTGAGGCTGTGAAGGTGTTAAACCTGTTCTTGTCCTGTTCCACTGTTGATCATGGCTGGTGGATCCTACTCTATCTTGGCTACAAAACCACCCTCCAAATCTCTGTTCAATCATGTGGTTATAGTTACTTTCTGATGTATAGAAGAATCCCTTGAGGGTAGCATGACATCGTAAAAATTGACATTGTGACAGGAATTCTTTCTGTTATATGTATAATTTACTTGGCCTCATTGTGTAACGCTGCCAAGCACATCTGAACAACCCTTCTGCCTTGAATGACCTCTTTCAGTCATTAAGAGCTTCAGAATCATACTTTCTGTGAATATCTTCATCCAACTGTTTTATTTTTGCTCCCAGATCATCTTGTTCAGTGTTCCTCTCCAGTTCCTGCTCATGTTCACATGTGAAGCTGCAGGAAACAGTGTCTTTTAAATCAAGGTACATAAATGATGTTCTATGGGAAGGAGAACCTGGGAGTTATTTTCCTGAATCAAGCAGCAGAAAAGGTTGGAGCCTGATGTGTTTGAGTTCTTTTAACGTTACATTATGATGCTGAAATGATAAACTGTGCAGCCCTGATTCCTATCTGGGATGTTTCTATAGAGATGGTGCACAGTGTAGTGTGTGCATGTGATTAATGCACAGTAGCATTATAGTAATATGTTTATTATCATATTATTATACAGAGGTGGAAAAAAGCATTCGGACGCCCTTGAAATCTGACACAATTTCAAATACAATCTTGAAATATTTGTAGAAAAATCTTTTGTGTTTCTAAAGGTGTGGCTGCATTAGAACTGTGCAGCCCCCAAAATGTTCTCATTTTTAGGGAACCAATCAGTTTTAAGTTTTTAACATCTTTTTTTCGCCTTAGTTTAACATTTGGCTGTAAATGAACTAAAAGAAATTACACACACACACACACACACACACACACACACACACACACACACACACACACACACACACACACACACACACACACACACACACACACACAAAGACTGTGTGTAATTGGCTGAGCTCAGTCTGTATTGATAAGCAACTGATTGAAGGACCTGAAATTGAGGTAATTGGCCACAGAAGCCATTAACACTGCACGTGTGTGTGTGCGCGTGTGTATGATTATGTGTGTGTGTTTGTGTACAAAACAGACTTTGAACTGAGAACAAACTGAACTGAGATCAGCTGAACATGTTGTGCTGAAGGTGGCGCTGCAGAGCTGCTTCCTGTTCCTCCTCTGGATGTCACAATCATCTGACTACTATCTCTTCTCCATCCTCAGACTCAGCAGCTCATTTCTTTTCCAGCAATGTTTTCCAGTTTGATGTGAAGTGTTGCCAGGCCAGATGAGATATGTGGTCCCTCCAGAGTTCTTGGTCCATGTTCCGACCTGTCTCGGGGTTACTGAGGGGTTACATCTTTCCGCTTTTATATCCCGCTTCTTGGGAGACCTAACCAATCCGGTGCCGACCCGTCCTTGTGGTGTCCAATCCAGTCAATGGTGCAGTACAGCGTGATTTACATATTTGATTGATAAATCAAAGAGACACAGCACAGGAAAAAACACATATGACCGCAGTTGCAGCAGTCCATCTGCGTTCTTCTCCTGACTGAAAATGATCCCGACCAGAAGCTGAACGGTCTCAGCTGGATCTTTGAAGGAGCAGCGACACTGAGCACCTCATGGTGTCACTGAGGCTGAAACCCCCAGACCCTCCAGAAGAACCTCATTCTGGCTGCAGTCTATGTCCAGAGCTCCTGACCAAAAGTTGAACCGTAGATCTGTCTATAAACAGAGAGTTGTGGCTTCTGGCTCAGCTTCCTGTTCACCACCACGTTCTGCTACACGGCAGGTGATCCCTCTGGCCCTCTCAAGATCCTTTTTGCCGTCACTGAAAACAAAATGCTGACACATTAAACATCAGCAGCTGCCTTTAGACAAACATCCCAGCATGCATTTCACCATCCAGTGGTGCTGTTGCAGTTGTAACGATAGCAGATCCTGTCACATGGTCAGGTCAGTACAATACCGTACATTCAGTCTCTCCTCATGGTCATCCTTCTGGACAGGTCTTTGTTTTAAAGCAGTGTGGTTTCTGAAATTATTCGCTCAGCTTCTAACCTGGAATGACACAGAAATACGAACACCAGCAGGTAGAAACACAGTCTGACAGGAAACACTCGTCTTTATTCTGAAATGTTCCTCTGTCTGTTCGTCTGCATCTTGTTCAGCTGATTAATAAATAAATGAAATATGTGAATAAGACATGAGAGAAAAGGTAAAACTGCTGCACTCCTGAATTTTTCAAATAGAAATTCTTGGCATTCCTCTTTAATTCTGGCAGTTGGTCAAACATGAATTTGTTTTTGGTTCTGATTATTATTGATCCAGATTATTTATTGATTAATGAATAATGATGTCTGAAGACTTTACAGTTCATCTTCACCATAACTACTCTTCTAGAACCTACAGAACCTTCAGAACCAGAGGCTGAACCAATGTTAAACTCCTCTATCTTTTTATTTTCAGTTCACTTCAGGACAAACGTCATAAATTATCCTGACCGACTTTCTGGGTTTCAGAATAAAATTAGCAAAGACCATCTCAGTTTAGAACCGAGCACACACACACACACACACACACACACACACACACACACACACACACACACACACACACACACACACACACACACACACACACACACACACACACACACTAACACACACACACACATGTTTGTACTTCTATCTTAGTGAGGACATCCATAGGCGTAATGCATTTCCTAGAGCCTTATCCTAACCTTAACCATCACAACTGATTTCCTAAACTTAATCCTTACCCTAACCCTAACCAAACCTCAATTCATACCTGTTCTCTAAAAACAAGTGTTCACCCTCAAACATGGCTGTTTCAAAGTGAGGACCGGCCAAAATGTCCTCACTTTGTAAAAATGTCCTCACTTTGATAGTTAAATGCAGAAAATGGTCCTCACCATGTAGCAAGTACAAGAACACACACACACACACACACACACACACACACACACACACACACACACACACACACACACACACACACACACACACACACACACACACACACACACACACACATGTTTGTACTTCTATCTTAGTGAGGACATCCATAGGCGTAATGCATTTCCTAGAGCCTTACCCTAACCTTAACCATCACAACTGATTGCCTAACCCTAATCCTTACCCTAACCCTAACCAAACCTCAATTCATACCTGTTCTCTAAAAACAAGTCTTCACCCTCAAACATGGCTGTTTCAAAGTGAGGACCGGCCAAAATGTCCTCACTTTGTAAAAATGTCCTCACTTTGATAGTTAAATGCAGAAAATGGTACTCACCATGTAGCAAGTACAAGAACACACACACACACACACACACACACACACACACACTAACACTAACACACACACTAACACTAACACACACACACACACAGTAACACCAATACTGTGTTAATTTGCAGAATAATTTCCCGGCAGGTCTTCTCGGTACCAGACTTAAAATCACTGATCAGACTCACAGCAGTCTGTGGATTTTACTCCGTTAATAGTTGAAGAAATAAATTTTGAGGGGAAAAAAATCTGATTTATGTCAACATTTCCACCTTGGCAGCTACAACCTTGTCTTCATCATCTTCATTAGATAGGATGAAAACATGTAGGAAAAAACACAAACATACATGAGCACTGTCGAAGTTGTACCGATTCTCCGTATATGTCAAAGATATTAAACAGAATCTTCCAGATGTCTGAATGCATTGATGTTGCAGCAGAGATCTCCATGTGGTCCACTGGGACTCGTGTTGGTTGGAAAGTCTACCGTCATCAGAATCACCAAATCCACCCACTGATGGCTCCCCTCTACTCCCCTCATGTCAGGAACCAACATATCAAAGAACTAAACATCCTTCATCATTTATCATAGATCCATCCAGACATGAGTTCTGAATGGGACAGCAGCCCAAACACTCAAGAGACTTCAGTACGTCCAGAATTCTGATGCCCAGGGTTAGGGTTAACCCTAACCCTACCCTAACCCAGGTGTTTGTCATTCACACTGACCAATAGAAGCAGAGTTCACCAGCTGCTGGGAGGAACTTCAGTATCTTTCCCAAGGACACTTCAGCACATTGAAGACCGGACCATTCAATTCAGTTCAGACTGTAGACCTGTTCTCCTTCTGCAGGAACCACAGGAGATCTTTGTTCCATCAGACTGTAGACCTGTTCTTCTTTTGCTCCTTCTCCTTCTGCTCTCATTGCTACACCAGCTGTTTCCTGGTGGTGTCAGGGGGACACGTGTGTGTGTGTGTGTGTGTGTAGGTGGGTGATGGATAGATGGATGGGTGATTGATGGATGATGGATAGATGATGATGGATGCCTGATGGATGGATGATAGATAATGGATGAATGGGTGATGGATGGATGATGATGGATGATGGATGGATGATTGATGGATGATGGATAGATGATGATGGATGCCTGATGGATGGATGATAGATAATGGATGAATGGGTGATGGATGGATGATGATGGATGATGGATACATGATTGATGGATGGATGATGATGGATACATGATGGATGGATGGATGGATGATGATGGATGCATGATGGATAGATGCATGATGGATGGATGGATGATGATGGATGCATGATGGAGGGATGATGGATGATGATGGATGGATGGATGGATGATGGATGCATGATGGATGATGATGGATGGATGGATGGATGGATGATGATGGATGATGATGGATGGATGGATGAAGAATGATGGATGGATGGATGATGATAGATGGATGATGGATGCATGATGGATGGACGGATGGATAATTGATAGATGGGTGATGGATGGATTATGGATGGATAGGTGATTGATGGATGATGATGAATGGATGGTGGATGGATGGATGGATGGATGATGGATAGAAGATGGATGCATGGATGGATAGATGTTGGATGATGAATGGATGATGTATGGATGGATGGATAGAGATGGATAGATAGATGATGGATGGATGAATGGATGCATGCATGGATGGATTGATGGATGCATGGATGGATGGATGGATAGATGTTGGATGATGGATGGATGATTGGATTTATGGAAGGATAAATGAATGTATGATGGATGGATGGATGGATGAATGGATGAATGATGGATGGATGATATGATGGATGGATGATTGGATGGATGGATGGATGGATGGATGATGGATTGATGATGGATGGATGAATGGATGAATGATTGGATGGATGGATGATGGATTGATGATGGATGGATGAATGATTGGATGGATGGATGATGGATTGATGATGGATGGATGAATGATTTGATGGACGATGGATGGATGATGGACGGATCACCATGGTGCTGTGTTCAGAACCCTGAACTTTTATTATCTGTCACTGGCTTGTCGGTCTGAAACGTTGTTTCCTGCATTTAAGTTTCATGGAAACTGGAGGAGGTCGATCAAACACAGAAGAGTGAAATAAAGAGATGAAAATAAAAAATAACTGGGATTAGAGGAGGATGAGGTTGAAGAGATGAAGTCAGAAAATTAGATTGAGACACTTCAAACGAAACAGAGCTACCTACTGCTGAGCGTGAACTTGAATGTGATTTTAGACAAAGCTGCTTCACACACACACACACACACACACACACACACACACACACACACACACACACACACACACACACACACACACACACACACACACACACACAGTTAATCCCATTCAGATCAGATGAATGGTCCTTTTATTTCTGATTGAAAATGGGCGAGAGACTTTACCACACCAGGATGAAAAGAGAGCAAGAACATGAAAGGTGTCCTCTTCATTTTTTTGTGGAACATCTGCTCCATATTTGGCTCTGCCTCATGGTTTAGTCTGTCCCACCTGAGCTGTGAGTCAAAGAATCAAGGAAGGCTGAATTTATTTTCTTTCTGTGGGATTAAACCTAAAAACTCGTCTTTCCACCAAAGTGACATATTCAGAAGGTATTTCCACGAAAGGGATCCTTCCTACTTTCAGATGTCTCTACTTGTTCTTCTAGGAGGTCCTGCCTCTCTGCAGCTCAGCACACTAGCTCACCATGACTCCACTCCATCACTGTAAAACTATGTTGTAACATCAGAGCGATTCAGAAATGGATCCAGAAGCTCCACCTGCAGCTACAGCATCAGTCTGAACGTGTTTCTGGGACGTCATCAGGACAGTTGATGGTGGAAACTCTGTTTTTTTTCTAGCATCGGGAGTCTTCCAGCACATAAAACAGTATTTAAACATGTCAACTGTAACAGCTCAGATTAGAACCCAGACACTCAGTACAGGAAGACGCAAGTCAGATTCAACGAGTGTCTTTATTTACTTAACAACAACCAAACCGAGCAGAGCCTGGCTATGAGGGACAGGAGCCCAGTCAAAAAAAAAAAAAAAAAAGAATTCTACCAAGACCCAATCAAATTCTAAAAAAAATTGATCAGAACAAAGAAACAAAACTACAAGAATTTTCGAAGGAGGAGCGAAATGGCAGAACTCACAAAGACTCCAAACAGGGAGGGAGGAAGTCCAGAAGTCCAGGAAACAGAGATGAGGTGAGGAGTACCGTGGGGAGCAGAGAGAACGAGTCTGTGAGTGAGAGGGTGAGGGATAATTCAGGGGAAAAACCAGCAGATCATCTAGCAGAATCTGAGTCTAATTGGAGGTCCAGGGTGAGACAGAGACAGGAAGGGACTCTGACAGTTAACAATGACTAGAACGAGGCTCTAACTAAATAAGATATCATTGACATCAGCTGCTTCATCCATCCGTTGTTTTCTCACAGTTTCTGCATTTAAGATCACATGAACAGAAACCTTTGCTTTGTGGTCATCGTGTCATTCTTGACATCACCATCCACCCACCAGGTGTCCTTCTGCTCCCAGTCACCTGTTCCCAGAATACTTATACCTGCTGTCTGTCTGTGTTTCCTGTCTGCTAACCAGCAGGAAATAAACTCAGGTTCATCCTCCTGCATACACCTGGGTGGTGGACAGTAGCTGAACTAAAGCCAGTTTCTGCTGCTGCTGCAGTATGTAGCTGACTGGTGCAGCTGGTGAAGACAGGCTGACACACTGATGATATGAAATAGACTAGATCATATATGTGGTAAAAAGCTGTCTGACCCTTTGGACCTGTTAGCACCTCAGCCTGCAGGGCATGCTTTCAGATTTTCCCTTCTGTTTCACCACAGTTATTTCCACATGATCAGCCAGTTTCTGGAGCAGCAGAATAGCTGCTCACTTAAAGGAGAGTAAAGAGTTAAAGTGTTCGAGTCATAACTGCAGATGCTGCAGATCCACATCCACTCGGCCTGCACTGTGTGTTGCATTTAAATGTGACAATGATTAAATTTGTCAGCAGAGAGAATGAGCAGCAGAGAGTAGAAGAAGGAAATGATCTGTCATTCATTGTCAGAGGAAGAAAACACACTGCACACACACTTTCTTTCCTCTCCTCTTTACTTGAAGTCCCCTGCTGGTCAGAGCTGGAAACTGCAGCTCACCTGTTAGCATCTGAACACTACAGCCGCTCAAAACAGGTGAAAGCTGGAAATGGCAGCAACCTGCACCTGAACTGATTTGCTTGTTTTAGTTTCAGAGAAGTATGTTTCTATCTGAAGTCCTCATCCTGACAGAACATCTATACCTGTACTAAATTCAGTTCAATTCAGTTTTATTTATATAGCGCTAACTACAGGTCAAATTGTCTGAAGACGCTTTCCAGAACCCATATGAACCCCAGAGCAGCTCTAAGGAGACAGTGGACAGAAAAACACCCTTTAACAGGAAGAAACCTGGAACAGAACCTGGATCTATATGTGGGAGAACGTCTGTGGTGGAAGGAGGTAGAGAGGAACAGAAGAGGTAGAGAGGAACAGAAGAGGTAGAGAGGAACAGAAGAGGTAGAGAGAAACAGAAGAGGTAGAGAGGAACAAGGAACATAGAACACACAGGTGGATCCATGTATGATCAGACAGATGATTCATACAAAGTAGAAGCTAACATGTAAACTGATCCATATTTTCCTGTTCTGGTGTACAGCTCTGGCATTAAATCTACTACATACATAGCTGGTAGTAAAATTCAAACAGTATGTAGAAGAGCAGATCAAGTATAGTGAGGGTGATGCAGAGACTGGTGGAAATGAGCAGCTGGAAGCAGAGGGCTGGAGGAAGGTCAGCAGCAGCATCCCACAGTGGACATGATGGAGACTGGACCAGCTGGTGGGACAGAGTTAGTGTAATGCAATAACGGCGTATATATTAGATATAAAGGTAGATAGAGAAGGGCTCAGTGCATCCAGAGAGGTCCCCCAGCAGCCTATAGGCCTAGAGCAGCAGAACTAAGGGACGTCCAAGAGGAAGACTCCAGCTGACCCCCTCAGGGTCACCCGGTCAGCCCTAACTAGAAGATCTGTCAGAAAGGAAGGTTTTAAGCCTGGTCTTAAAAATAGAGAGGGTGTCTGCCTCCAGAACCCAAACTGGGAGCAGGTTCCACAGGAGAGGAGCTGATAACTGAAGGCTCTGCCTCCCATTCTACTTTTAGAAATTCTAGGAACAACAAGTAAGCCTGCAGCTTGAGAGCCAAGAGTTCTACTAGGATAATAAGGTACTATCAGATCTTTGAGATATGATGGAGATTGGTTATTAAGAGCTTTATATGTCAGAAGAAGGATTTTAAATTCTATTCTGGATTTAACAGGAAGCCAGTGAAGAGAAGCAAGTACAGGGGAAATATGATCTGTCTTTAACTCCCATCAGTAACTCTCGCAGCAGCGTTTTGGATCAACTGTAGATGTTTGAGAGAGCTATTTGGACAACCCAATAATAAGGAATTGCAATAGTCAAGCCTGGAAGTAACAAAAGCATGAACTAGTTTTTCTGCATCACTCTGAGACAGAATGTTCCTGATTTTGTCACGGAAGGGGGATCACCAAGAGGAGTCAGTAGGCTGATCAGATCAAACACACTTTATTTTAACAATAAATATAAAAGCCAAACAAGGGCCAGCGCTCACTAATTGGGAAACGGGGGGAAAGCAGGCTTCTGGGGATCGGCAGTTGGGGGAGAAGAGACGCCAGTGCTGACGGCGCCCAGAGAAGAATGGCAGCTGCAACCAGGGATGACTCCAGGTCCTCACCTGGGAGACTGGGCCGGCCGACCGGGGCAGTTCAGAGGGAAGGGGGAAGGAGGTCCATGTCCTCAGTCTGGAGGGAGGTGAGGGGAAAGCATACTGCTCCGGCGGTCACAGGGTCTGGTACGTTCCGGCTTCGTCTTTGAACCCACACCCCCATGCTGTGCCGCACTGGTATCTCTAGCAGTGATGATGATCTGCAGGTGTGGATCTCCACAGCTTCTCTGCACCTGTGCTCATTATTGGTCATGACAGATTTTTACAATATTTCTCAGGTGGAAAAATGAAGTCCTACAGATTAGTTTTATGTGTGAGTTAAAGGACATGTCCTGGTCAAAGATAACTCTGAGGTTCATCACAGTAGAACTGGAGGCCAAAGTAATGCCATCCAGAGGAACTATATACTTGAAAGTGAGTTTCTAAAATGTTTGGGGCCAAATACAATGACTTCAGTTTTGTCTGAATTTAGTAATAGGAAATTACAGTGTGTAGTAACTAACTCTAAATGTTTCTGTGGAGTTAAGAGTGTCCCAGTAATCCAAGGTGCTGTGTTGACGTGGTAAACTGGTTTCAGGTGAGGGAAAGCCATTCACAATATTCCCTCACGTACTAATACCATGAGAAATAACCACCTTGTTGAGCAAAGGGAAACCGTGGAAGCTTCCTGTAACTGTTGTCTTCTGCCCCAAATAGCAGCTCAGAGTAGTCTGCCTCAGTGGAGAGCCTCGGTGGGGTCCTCTGAAGGTTCCACCTGTAATGATGGAAATACCCACAGGAGACTGATTGGGCTAAAGTGTGCTTGACCAGTTTCTTGGCTTTGGAAGAAGTTCTTTCAGGTTTTTGCAGTCCAGGGGATTCTCAAGATGGCAGCCAAATGTCAGCAAGCCGTCAGCAAAGAGAGGAAGGACACAGTTTATTATTATTATTACTATTTTTACTGAGAATGTAGTCTGGTAGGAAGGAACACACCTGAAACTTTCAGGTGCATTTTTTCTCTCAATTTATGGTAAAAAATCGACTGTTTTGCTTCATTTGTACAAAATCACAAAGCATACATTCCAAACTGATAATGTGATAGCCATGGGCTCAATAAATTAACTTCTGTTTTAAAATTTTCATTAAGGCACATAACAACAGATGACAAAAAGAGATTCAATAAAAGTAAAACAAAAAAGAACAGTGGAAAACACGGATTCATTCTTAAATATTAATCAAAAGGAATTATAAATCAATGACATCACAATAATCTCCATCAACAAGAAAATGTGTCTTCAAATATTATTTGTATCTTATTATATTTAATAAGTTATTTCTACCTTACGAACAACCCATAAGACCTTCTTCTGAGTCCTCCTCTGAGGAGTCAGAAGAAGGCTCCCTCACCGAGGTCCATGCCAGGGTCAGAGGTTCCACAGTAACCAGGGTCAGGACTAGGGGTAAACCCAGAGGTGGAGGAGATGCACCGGGAGAGCATCGAGGTTTAGGATGTTGTTCATTCTCCTGGCAGAAGGCCAAAGAAACAAATTTACAAATTCCACATGCAGCAAAATCAGCTTCAACATTTGCATGAGAACTATGAAAGATCTACTCCTAAATGAAGCTACCTGTCACCTTAAATCAACCCAGGAGCATCTTTAAGCTGAACAACAAATAACCGATGTAAGACGTCGACAACATCAACATCCAGACAGGTGAAGCTGAAATAATACTCTGAGCTGCTGCAGTGTTTGAACTTTCAACATTATTTTAAAAGCTCAAGTGAATAAAGTCAAATACAGAAACATGCAGACACTTGAATGGTGAAGTTTTATTTCAGTTATATTTCATTGAAAGAAAACAAACACACCTTGAAATGATGATTAAATATCCAGGTCAAAGTGTCAATTATTAAAATAATGATGTCATGCTGTAGGTGGAGCTTATTGTGAGTGGGCAGGACTTCACACACAGAGACATGAGGAGGCTTGGCCAATCAGCGTACCCAATCAGCAGCAAAGACAGGTGTGGATGAAGCCAACGAACAGCCACAACAGAAGACTGTCTCCACCTGTAAAGGTATTTGTGACATCACACAGGTGTCAAGATAAACCAGGTGTGAGACAGGGGAACACTTATGTAAAACCTGTCTGTCTCTCTGTCTCTCTTGTAGCAGTTTGTATTTAGACCTGTCTATCCATCTCAGCTGTGCATTGACAGGTGGCATGCCTTACCTTTCCAGGTAAGTCTGTCTGCCTGTCTGTCTGTTTAATGTCCGTCTGTCTGTCTTTCTGTCCGTCTGTCTTACTGTTTATTCTCTTTCAGGTAATCAAAGAAGTCCAACCGTCCTTCCTTTCAGCCCAGTTTTCTTCCAGATTCACTCTGGTGGCCGATTGTAGACACAGTAAGAGCTGTCTGTGTGCCTCTTTTTGGTTTTGTGTATGTTTGTTGACATTTGTCTCTCAGATGTAAACCCAGAGTTACTGGTTGTGACTTGCCGTGGCCAGTAGTCCCAGTCCTAAAGGACTGAGAAGCTCCAGTTTGTGCTGGATATGAAGAAATCTGAAATAATTTATTGGTCTGCAAGGGGAAACTGTATTACAGATGTTCCCTTTCAATGTCTTAGAAATATAAACCGCACAAAATGCATAAATGAATTTAAGAAAAATTTGCCCTGCAAAATATAAACAAAAGTAGAAATGGTATAAACATCCATTTAAAATGTACATTTTCTAAGAAAACAATTGTAAGTTTCCAGTGTAATAAACAATGTGTTAAGGCACAAAGAAACATAGCTGTTGCACATTATTGACTGTTAGCTCAAGGAGAGGCTAACTGAAAAAGTTGTCAACTGCTTGCATTGAAACATAATGAGTCCAGTTAGTAAGTACAAGTAGGAGATCCAGGAAGCAGAGAAGAGTGGCCAACAGCTGCTTTAGTCCTTCCTCCCTCCCTCCAACAGTAGAGCCAAACCCCATCACCAGAAACAATCATCAACCAAATAATGGCTATCGTGTGTGAAACAAACTGCTGCTGTTAGCATTGCTCTGGAAGAACACACATGTGGTCTCTAGAAGATGCAGCTACTCCACTGCATGTCCACCACACCTTAAGAACCTAATCCAATGTTTCAGGAGGTACTCTGTTCAGTCCCAACCTGTGCAAACCAACTGTCCTAGAAATGAAGGACGGCGAAACCATCATCAGCTCTCCAGTCTTCCGCATGTAATGGGTTATGGGAAAGGTTGAATTATGGAATGAATGAATGACCAGGGGAGCAAATATTGCAAAGCTTGGGTAACAGCCCGATCTCACGAGGATTCGTGAAACTGTCACGTAAATTTTAGTTTCGGTTTCATGTGCACCAACACGATTTCGTCATGTTTTTCGTGCCGCTCACCACGAAATGCGCACCAATGTATTTTAAACGGCGGACTTTTCGTGCCACTCAGAACGTATTTCAAAAGAATGTGTATATTATATTTTTAATGTAAAACCGCGGCGAATCCAACGCTATATTTTGCATGACATCGTCCCTAACCATAACCCTAACCATAACCTAACCATAAGCCGGTGGTACACTTACCAATTTGCATAGGAATTTCAAGAATGTCCGGCGGCCGCAAACGCGATCACACAAGCAGTATACGCCGATGGACAGCTTAGATCGTCATGAATCCGCCGGTATAAACCACTTTCAGATGTGATTACCACAGCGAAAAACATTTCGTGGTGAGCGGCACGAAAAACATGACGAAATCGTGTTGGTGCGCACGAAACCGAAACTAAAACTTACGTGACAGTTTCACGAATCCCCGTGAGACCGGGTTGTGGGTAATGACCGGGTGGAGCACACTTTGAATTTGCCAAGGAGGACAAGACAGGGAGGTGCAATTATTCAGATTTAATACAAAATGTGATTAAAAACATGTAAAAATGCCCATGAATAAAAATAGTTGTATGCTAAAAGTCCATTAAAATTCAATAAAAACAAATGGGCCAAAAATGCACAATATGAATAAAAACCACTTAAAACAAACTAAAAATGGCACCGTCCTTGAGCAGGGGGCTAAAGTGCAGTTGGGGATGCAGGCAGCCTTCCGATCCAGGTCGGTGAGGTCCCCTCGGTCACACGTACCAGGTCGCACCGGAGGTGAAGGAAACCGCTGCCCCTGCGTGTGTCAGCTCACGACGCCGCTTCACTCGTCTCAGACATCCACCCAGCTAGCCGCTCCTCTGGCACGCTAGGAACCCTTAAGTAGACACACAACAACAAGCGGCAGTATGCGTTCTCATACGACAACAGTGTTAGCTTAGCTCGTGTCTACCAAGTGCTACTACTCTCTCTCGGTACTTACACGACAGGCAGGGAATTCTCCCTGCCGCTGCGTGTGAATCACGTCGTAACACTTGCGAGCTCGCGGTCTCCAGTGCGTGTGCATTTCTGCCCCTTTAGCCCGGTTGCGATGTGGTTGGCGTCTCTTCGCTGCTCCCGGCGTCTTGCTCCCCCTGCTGCTCTCAGCATCCCTCTGCTGCTCTTCCCTTGGTCTCGGCGTTGTTGGCGCTCTTCGCGCCTCTCCGCTGCTCTTCCCATGGTGTCGGCTTGGTCTCCTCTTGCTGCTCCCGTTCAGCTGCTTTATTCTCCCTGGCTTCAATCACACACAGCTGAGAGTAATTGCCTGGGACTCAGTGATTGGGGAAAATCATCATGTGGCCTGGGGCAGCCACGGCAACGACAGGTAGGTGGCAACGACTAATTTAACATGCAAATAAACCCAAAAAACACACAGCAACCCAATAAATCAATACATGCACAACAAACCCAATAAACCATAAATACATGCAAAACAAACAAAAATATAAGGAAAAACACAAATTAAATGCCACATCCCCTTGTGCCGGCTCACACGCAGCTACTCAAAAGGAAGCATTATGTCAATGATTTACATGCAACACAAGAAGTTTAGATGTTAATAGAGAGTTTTTTGTGTTAATGTTTAAATTAACTGAATGCTACTCAGTACAGAAAACTCAGTATTTATCTTATATGTAATCAATTAGTCTGGTAGTAAAAGCTTAATATGCTTAAAGGGCCTCATCAGACAATATCTCTCTGACATTGCTTTGGTACAGCAGGTGCAGTTCTGCTGCATGTTGGATAAAGTTTTGCTTCTTCTGCTGTTGTTGTTCCAGTCAGTACCATAGTCCAACATGTCACCAGGTGTTTACTGTAGTGTGAAGCTGAATGGAGTGTGATAAATACCCTCCAGGTATGTCCTGAGCCAGTCTGAATGAGTTAGAAAGAATTCATCACGTTTTGTTGATTATTTTAGTTGGAATGTCTGACAGTTGAAAAAATAAATGTGTTGAGATGAGGTTCACATGGAGTTACGTCTGACTGCACTTCATGATTCTGTCACCAATGCTGTCTGACATCACAGTCACATGACCACGCATCTGATGTCACAGCGCTTCATCTTCTGACAGAGGATCAAACTGGGCCAGGAGGACTCTGTTCATCTGTCACATTTAATCAGATCAACATTTTAACTCTCACAGTCAAACTGCAGCTCTGAACTGATGAATCACAGCATTCATGAAGCAAAGGCTTGGTTGGAGGGTTCCTCCTGAGTTCTGGGTTCATTTCAGTGGACAGATGTGAAACCAAAGTCAGATCAACAAGCAGCAGAAAGATCAGCTCAGATCCAGTTAGAATAAACATAAACAGTGAAGGGATTTTATAACCTAACAGCACTAGTTCTATGGTAAAACTTTAGTTGTACATTCCGCTTTAACTGTAGTATGGCTGCAGAATGTCATCATGTTTCCGTTGTTTAATAAAGTTTTATTTATTCTGTCTTCAGACAAGCGAGGGATGGGTGGAAGGAACGTTTCCTATGGAGGAACGTTACTGCTGAGGACGGAAAGAAAGTCAGACGACAATAAACAGGTGAATGTTTACATCAAAGAACTCAAACTAATAACCTTCGACTCCGTAATCCATCCTTGATCACCAAGAGATGATCGATCACTGATCAATATCTGAAGTGTTCTACAGCTTCTCTGTGGTTCTACCATTAGTAAGGGTCTAATAGGTGTTCTGTGGTTCTACCTTTGGGTTCTAACAGATGTTCTGTGGTTCTACCTTTGGGTTCTAATAGGTGTTCTGTGGTTCTACCGTTTGGTTCTAATAGGTGTTCTGTGGTTCTACCGTTTGGTTCTAATAGGTGTTCTGTGATTCTACCTTTGGGTTCTAATAGGTGTTTTGTGGTTCTACCTTTGGGTTCTAATAGGTGTTTTGTGGTTCTACCGTTTGGTTCTAATAGATGTTCTGTGGTTCTACCTTTGGATTCTAACAGGTGTTCTGTGGTTCTACCTTCTGGTTCTAATAGGTGTTCTGTGGTTCTACCGTTTGGTTCTAATAGATGTTCTGTGGTTCTACCTTTGGATTCTAATAGGTGTTCTGTGGTTCTACCTTCTGGTTCTAATAGGTGTTCTGTGGTTCTACCTTTGGGTTCTAATAGGTGTTCTGTGGTTCTACCGTTTGATTCTAATAGATGCTATTTCCTCAGTAGAGCTTTGTTCTGAGCTCAGATCTGAGGTTCCTGACCAATCACAAATGGCTTTGGTCAACCAGCTGACCAATCAGCTGATGTGTTCAGGAGGGGGCGGGGCTAAAACGTTTCAAACAGTCTGAGGAAATAATGTGTTTGTGAACATTAGAGCAGGAACCTGTGTTCTAGTAGAACCACAAATACAATAATGCAGATAGATCATGATGAAAAAGGACCCTTTGATAATGAAAATCTGCTGTTTTCATGATGGATCTGCTGTTTTCATGATGGATCTGCTGTTGCAACCCGGTCTCACGGGGATTCGTGAAACTGTCACGTAAGTTTTAGTTTCGGTTTCATGTGCACCAACACGATTTCGTCATGTTTTTCGTGCCGCTCACCACGAAATGTTTTTCGCTGTGGTAATCACATCTGAAAGTGGTTTATACCGGCGGATTCATGACGATCTAAGCTGTCCATCGGCGTATACTGCTTGTGTGATCGCGTTTGCGGCCACCGGCCGCCGGACATTCTTGAAATTCCTATGCAAATTGGTAAGTGTACCACCGGCTTATGGTTAGGTTATGGTTAGGTTATGGTTAGGGTTATGGTTAGGGTTATGTTTAGGGACGATGTCATGCAAAATATAGCGTTGGATTCGCCACGGTTTTACATTAAAAATATAATATACACATTCTTTTGAAATACGTTCTGAGTGGCACGAAAAGTCCGCCGTTTAAAATACATTGGTGCGCATTTCGTGGTGAGCGGCACGAAAAACATGACGAAATCGTGTTGGTGCACACGAAACCGAAACTAAAACTTACGTGACAGTTTCACGAATCCCCGTGAGATCGGGCTGGCTGTTGTCATGATGGATCTGCTGTTGTCATGATGGATCTGCTGTTTTCATGATGGATCTGCTGTTTTCATGATGGATTTTCAGGGGTTTCTGTTTCCTGTGTGTGTCGCAGTGTGTTAGTGTGTCCGTACACAGAGACGAGGAAGACGAGGAGGAAGGAAGTGAAGAAAGAAGGAACGACAAGCGGCCTGTCGCCTCTACTCCTGTCCCAGGGTCGCCATGGTAACCATTCTTGTCTCTGTCACACACACTCGCGCACACACACACACCTCTTGGCAACATGTGGGGCTGAAAGTCTGACTGACTGTCAGGTTCTGCTTAAAGGTGTGTGTTATAGAGGTTCTGTGTGTATTATAGAGGTCAGGCTCTCCTTCTGATGGGTTCTAATGGAACTCTAATGTTCAGGAATGAGCTTTCGTCTCCTTCAGAGGCGTTTCCATGACAACCGTGATCAGATGCAGAGGTTTGGTTGTTGTCTCTGTGTGTTCGACTGTCAACACAAACCGGCTGAATGCACAGACGCCTTGTTTATCTTGTTGTTTGTTTGTTTGTTTACTCCAGGCTGCAGCTACGTGAAATGAATGTTTGTTTTAGAATGTAGAACCGTGATGTGTGTTGGTCAGAGTTCTGTCTGTTGTGGCCTCGTTGTGTTCACACAGTCATAAACTGATGAAGTTTCTACACCATAAAGCATCAATACAGTTTATCTCAGTAACTGTTGGTGAACGTATGAATTAAAAATAGATTACAGAATGCTTTCCATCCAGGGACAACAACATGAAGGGCTAAAAATGAATAAGGTAGAGCAGGGATGTCAAACTCATTCCACAAAGGGCCGGTGTGGCTGCAGGTTTTTGTTCCAACTAAGCAGCATCACACCAGACCTGACTCATTTAATCAACCAGTCTCAGTCTCCAGACAGGTGATTGGTCAGACTGTGTGCTCTAGGCTACAGCATTTAGTTCCAACATATCTACAGCACACAGTCTGACCAATCACCTGTCTGCAGACTGAGATCGGTTGATGAAATGAGTCAGGTCTGGTGTGATGCTGCTTAGTTGGAACAAAAACCTGCAGCCACACCGGCCCTTTGTGGAATGAGTTTGACATCTCTGACGTAGAATAATTTGACAGAACACAGCAAAACAGAATAAAGCCAATAATAAAATCAATAAAAGTGGTATCTGGGCGGTCATAGTACAGTTACAGAATGTTCTGTAGTTTAGTATAAACTCCCATAAACAAAGAGCCAATTAAACAATGACAGTAAAACATCAGAGGAAGCAGACAAACTGCATTAAAGTTATTAAAACAGAGTTGAAGCAGGTGGAGCTTCTGGATCCTCGTCCTGCTCTGATGTTAGAACGTAGTTTCCAGTGATGGAGCAGAGTCATGGTGAGCTGGTGTGCTGAGCTGCAGAGAGGCAGGACATCATAGATCTGCACATTCTAGAAGAGCCAGCAGTGTAGAGTTAGGAAGGATCATTTTCATGGAGATCCCTTTTGAACATGTAGCTGAAACGCAGAGACGAGGTTTGAGGTTTAATCCCACAGAGGGTTAGAGTTAACCCCTTAACTACCTGATCAGAATAATTCTGTCTGTTAGATATCTAATCCCTCCATTAAGGATTTTAGAACCCTGGCTTTTAGCTCAAAGTGTTTGAAATATGGTATTTATTTTGTTTCTTCACTGAGGCCTGAAAATAAGTTGTATTGTGTGTATTTAGAATAGAATAGAATAGAATAGAATAGAATAGAATATTCTTTATTGTCATTATACAATACAATGTAAAACGAGATTGCAGAGCTTATCCTTTTCAGTGCCAGGAAATCTTAGAGATAGTGCAAAGCAGTCTATTTACATATACACCCCCTGTCAAAAGTTGTAGGGCAGGTTCTACTTTATTTGAATGAGACAGTGTCCTAAAACTTTTGACAGAGGGTGTATGCAGTATAAATAAGGAGTGAATATAAATAGCAGTGAGTGAGGCAGTGGTGTAAATTACACATTCTACATTATATCGCTGGCTGGGTGTCAGACGTCAGCTCAGGGTGGTGATGGCTCTCAGAAGACGTTTTTAGTCTGTTTGTCCTCGCTTTAATGCATCTGTAGCGCCTTCCAGAGGGCAACAGATCAAAAAGCTGAGAACCAGGATGTGAACTGTCCTTGGTGATGTTCTGAGCTCTGCTGAGGCACCAGGTGGAGGAGGGGAGAGGACAGCCAGCAATCCTCTGAAGCCTCGCTCTGTCTGCCTCAGTGCAGCTCCTGTACCAGGTATTTGTTCAGAATGTGAAAATGAAAGCAGCAGATAGAAGTCAGACACTCTGGACTGAATGTAGAGTCTCCATATTCACTGTGGATCCCTGCTGAAGGTCAGTCTGGAGTTTAAAGCCTCAGTGAGATGTGATGGACCTCCACACTCTATCTAGAACACTTCAACACTGGCAGCTGCTGTGAAGACTCACCTCTTCAAACCTTCAGAAGATAGGCAGGACTGAGTCCAGACAGTTCTCAGCCCTGAGCCCTCCTGTCTGACCACCTGGTGGAAGGACCAGTCAGAGACTGTGTCCAGGTGTGAAGGCCTCAGGTCCCAACATGTGGTCCTCTCTGGACCAATGAGCCCTCCGGTCCATAGCGTGATTCACACATAGGTGTGTTTGTGTTGCTCAGGTGTGTGGTGTGGACCGGAGATGACCGGGTGTTCTTCTTCAATCCCACAATCCACCTCTCTGTCTGGGAGAGACCAGGGGACCTGATTGGTCGAGACATCAGCCACATCATTGAAGACCCACCCCACAAGAGAAGGAAGCTTACACCTGTTGGTCAGTCGACTCACCTGTCTGTCCCCTCACCTGTTAATGATCAGTAAGAACTCGTGTCTGTCTACACTGTTTAACTGTTGAACTCATTTCCTTGTGACAGACAGCAGCTGCCAGTCATCTGGTCTCCATGGAGACGACGACGATGATGATGATGACCATAAACACACCTCCAAGAGGAACAGGTGAGTCTGACGGAGCTAATGAAATCTGTGGATGTCCTCATGACTGAGCAGTGTCATTATTTACACGCTCTCTCTCTCTCTCTCTCTAGAATAGAGGAGTCTATGTCTCTCGTCCCACATCCAGGAGAAGTTAAGCTCCTCCCACTGGAGCTTCGGATCGCTCATTTTCGGGAGATGCTGCTGGAGAGAGGGGTGATGTTTTTATTCACATGTAGAATCTGTAGCAGCTTCAACAGGCAGAGCTCTGCTGAAATTTTTCAGATCAGTCATCAATCAAACTGATCACATAAGTGTCAGTGACCATATCACCTCCTCTGTACAATGATCTGATTTTCTGGAGTTTATTCTTCTGTTGAAGAGTTCAGATGACGTTCAGCTGCTGAAGCTGTTCTGTTTTTATCTGTAGCACTTTGAGATTTGGTTTTCAAATGTAAAGTGCATTATAAATTAAACTTATTATTATTATTATTATCATTATTATTATTATTATTATTATAGCTGCTGACTCCTGGTGCTTCATCGTCCTGCATGTCAATCAGCAGGACGATGAAATTAGAAAACTGGAAGCTCATCTCCAGACACACTTCATCTGTACTCTGCTCTGTCTGAAACTCTTGCGGTTTTGCTTTAATTTGGTTTACCAGATTCATGTGTTTTATTTGCTGTGGATGTTTTAGCATTTATAGTTGGACCCAGTACAACAGTACAGTAGAATGTAGATTAATTACTCTATATTTCTGTCTATATGTATATATTTTTTTATTGTTTTTCTTTTTATTCTTTGTGTTTTGACTCTCAATAACTTTGTAATTTCAATCTAATGTTCAGCTTCATGGTTTGCTCTTTCTTGGACTGCATTGAAAAACATCCTCTTGGTTAACTCTGGCACATGTACAGGCGTGTTTGTTAACGTGCACGGGCCCTGCCTCATAACCCAGCAACAAATAGAGACATAACAGGGTTATGAACAGACTGCTGCAGATCACACACATCCTGTCATTAAAGCAAAAGAAATCCAACCGAAGCTGAGATGTTCTGACATTTTTCTACTTTTCTCTGATAGGTTGTTAAACTGATATAATTTTCAATAAATATATTTTCTAATAAATGTAAAACTAATGCAGACCAGAGGAAGTCACTGTATGTACGTATAGATTAAATAATGCTGGAGAGAGCACTGAAACAAACTATAGCCTCAGTATTACACGTTGCTGAGTTTGGATATCAAGTTTTATCAGTGATTGTCGAATTAGCCAACATTTTCTGCTGTTGTCTGTTCAGAGCTGATTCTGTTCTCAAAGTTAAAGAGCTTCCGTTTCATCTACAGGACTACATATTGATTTGTTTTCTGAAACATGACACTTAAATGATCCAGTCCCAAACAGCAGTGTGGATATTTTACTGCTACTTAACCCCTTGACGCTTATTGTTGCGAATTCACAGCAGACCCTTTTCATTCAGACTGCAGATAGCGTATCCATTCCTCCAATGCCAGTTTGTTCATTTTCAATTCGTACCTCGGAACCTTTTAAAGCGCTGGTTTCTGGTAGGACCAGTCAGAGTGGGACCTAATTATTATATATCTGTTATTATGAATATTATATATATTTTCTATGTGTAACAGATAAACTAACAATCTCTGCTTACTTTAGCATCAGCTGGAAAACAAAACACAAAAATGTTTTTATTTAATTGTAATTAAATTCAAGCATCAAGGGATGAAAAGATGTTTCTTGAAAGATCCGGTATCAAGTAATAGATGGACATCTTGAGCTGTGCTTATCCTCAGGTGTCGGCGTTCTCCACATGGGAGAAGGAGCTCCATAAGATGGTGTTTGACCCTCGATACCTGCTGCTGACTTCAGACCAGAGGAAACAGGTTCATTTTTATTTTTCTGATGTAGAAATGCCAATTCTTAGTGACCTGCTGCAAGTACTTCTCTCTCATAAGATGGGGACTCCAGACCTTCATGATGTCACTATGACGTCAGTGGTACCTGTGCCCATGTGTTTGCAGGTGTTTGACCAGTTTGTGAAGAGCAGGGTGAAGGATGAGTACAAAGAGAAGAGGAGTAAACTTCAGAAAGCCAGAGAAGAATTCAGACAGCTGCTGGAAGAGGCAAAGATCACCAGCAGGTATCCCTCATTCATTATTCAGCACAGCACTCTTAATTGTTCACCTGTGTTCCTGTAAAATCTAACCTGAGTCCACCGCCTCACCTGGACCGGCAGGTGTTTATCAACCGGTCACTTTAGTCTGGACAGCTGATGTTCTATTTGCTTGGTACACACTTTTATTCTGTAGGGGCTGAAGCTGCAGCTCCTACACTTTTGAAAAGGGTGGAAAACAGTTTCTCTGATGAACATTCAAAGTCACACTGAGGGTTTCCACCACTGCAGTTGAAGGCATTCCTGACTTCTTAGGAACTGAATCAAGTTGCATTGCAGTTTAAGGTTGACTGGAACTATTTAGTCTCTATCTATCTATCTATCTATCTATCTATCTATCTATCTATCTATCTATCTATCTATCTATCTATCTATCTATCTATCTATCTATCTATCTATCTAATGTAGACAATGTCTAACAACTCAAAGTGTAGCTCTGGATATAATAAATAAAATGCAGCAAGTTGTGAACACTAGACGTTTCACAGGGTTTCCTTTCACTGTCAGTGGGTTTCCCCAAAGCTTCCTTACAGATCAATCTTGTCTTTATTTATCCTGACAGTGCAGATGGAGGATAGATAGATGGAGAAGTAGGGTGGGAAGTAGGTGACACACAAATTTCATTTAGTTTTGTAATTGAATGTAAACTGCTCTGAAAATCAGCTTAAATAACACATCTGTTTGTATGAAGTGCTGTTTAAGCAGATGTACTGTAGGCCTGCCTGGAGATATGCTGACTAACTGTCACATTAAGCTAGTCTTGCAGGCAAGTCTGAGCTAGCTAACTAGCTATCAGAGAAATACACTGCTCAAAAAAAAATTAAAGGAACACTTTGAAAATACATCATATTTCAATACGGGGAAAAAACAAACTGGATATTTACATTGATATGGACTGGATAATGTGTTAGGAATGAAAAGTGCCACATTGTTTGATGGAAATGAAAATGATCAACCCCCCAGGAGGGCTAAATTCAGGACAGTCCAAAATCAAAGTGAAAAACTGATGTGGCAGGCTGGTCCATCTTTCTGAAATTCCTTGGCAGCAACTCAAAATGGTATTCAGTAGTTTGTATGGCCTCCATGTGCTTGTATTCATGACTGACGATGCCGGGACAAGCTCTGAATGAGACGATGGATGGTGTCCTGGGGTATCTCCTCCCAGAACTGGACCAGGGCATCACTGAGCTCCTAGACGGTCTGAGGAGCAACCTGATGGTGTCTGATGGAACAAAACATAATGTTCCAAAGGTGTTCTATTGGATTTAGGTCAGGTGAGTATTAGGGACAGTTAATGCTGTCAATTCCTTCATCCTCCAGGAAGTGCCTGCATCCTCTTGCCACATGAGGCCAGGCATTGTCGTGCACCACAAGGAACCCAGGACCATTACACCAGTGTAGGTTCTGACAATAGATCCAAGGATTTCATCCTGATACCTAAAGGCAGTCAGAATGCCATTGTCCAGCCTGTAGAGGTCTGTGTGTCCCTCCATGGATATGCCTCCCCACACCATCACTGACCCACCACCAAACCGGTCATGCTGAACAATGTTACAGGCAGCATAACGTTCTCCACGGCTTCTCCAGACCCTTTCATGTCTGTGACATGTGCTCACGATGAGCCTGCTCTTATGTGTGAAAAGCAAAGGGCACCATTGGCAGACCTGCCAGTTCCTGTGGTCTATGGCAAATGCTAATTAAGCTCCACAGTGTCAGGCAGTGAGCACAGGACCCACTAGATGACATTGGACCTTCAGACCTTCCTCATGAAGTCTGTTTCTGATTATTTGGTGAGAGACATTCACACCAGTGGCCTGCTAGAGGTCATTTTGTAGAGCTATTGTAGTGTTCATCCTGTTCCTCCTTGCACAAAGGAGCAGATAACTGTCCTGCTGATGGGTTTGTATTAGTCCTGTCCAGCTCTCCCAGACTAACTGTCTGTCTCCTGGAATCTCCTCCATGCTCTTGAGAATGTGCTGGGAGACACAGCAAACCTTCTGGCAATGGCACACATTGATGTTTCATCCTGGAGGAGTTGGACTGTCTGTGGAACCTCTGTAGGGTCCAGGTATCGCCTCATGCTACTAGAAGTGACAGTGACCCTAGCCAAATGCAAAACTATTGAAAAACAGTCAGAAAACACAAGAAGGGAATAAAATGTCAGTGGCCTTCATGTGTAAAACCAATCCTGTTTTGAGAGTTGTCTCATTGTTACCCCTCTAGTGCATCTGTTGTTAATTTCATGAACACCAAAGCAGCTGAAACTGACTAAAAAACCCCTCTTTTAGTTACTTGACCAGATCAGTATCCCACATGTTTGACTGATTTGATGCAATATTTACAGTGCCTTGCGAAAGTATTCGGCCCCCTTGAACTTTTCAACCTTTCGCCACATTTCAGGCTTCAAACATAAAGATATAAAATTGTAATTTTTTGTCAAGAATCAACAACAATTGGGACACAATCGTGAAGTGGAACGAAATTTATTGGATATTTTATACTTTTTTAACAAATAAAAAACTGAAAAGTGGGGCGTGCAATATTATTGGGCCCCTTTACTTTCAGTGCAGCAAACTCACTCCAGAAGTTCAGTGAGGATCTCTGAATGATCCAATGTTGTCCTAAATGACTGATGATGATAAATAGAATCCACCTGTGTGTATCAAGTCTCCGTATAAATGCACCTGCTCTGTGATAGTCTCAGGGTTCTGTTTAAAGTGCAGAGAGCATCATGAAGACCAAGGAACACACCAGGCAGGTCCCAGATACTGTTGTGGAGAAGTTTAAAGCCGGATTTGGATACAAAAAGATTTCCCAAGCTTTAAACATCTCAAGGAGCACTGTGCAAGCAATCATATTGAAATGGAAGGAGTATCAGACCACTGCAAATCTACCAAGACCCGGCCGTCCCTCTAAACTTTCACCTCCAACAAGGACAAGACTGATCAGAGATGCAGCCAAGAGGCCCATGATCACTCTGGATTAACTGCAGAGATCTACAGCTGAGGTGGGAGAGTCTGTCCATAGGACAACAATCAGTCGTACACTGCACAAATCTGGCCTTTATGGAAGAGTGGCAAGAAGAAAGCCATTTCTCAAAGATATCCATAAAAAGTCTGGTTTGAAGTTTGCCACAAGCCACCTGGGAGACACACCAAACATGTGGAAGAAGGTGCTCTGGTCAGATGAAACCAAAATCCAACTTTTTGGCCACAATGCAAAACCATATGTTTGGCGTAAAAGCAACACAGCTCATCACCCTGAACACACCATCCCCACTGTCAAACATGGTGGTGGCAGCCTCATGGTTTGGGCCTGCTTTTCTTCAGCAGGGACAGGGAAGATGGTTAAAACTGATGGGAAGATGAATGGAGCCAAATACAGGAGCATTCTGGAAGAAAACCTGTTGGAGTCTGCAAAAGACCTGAGACTGGGACGGAGATTTATCTTCCAACAGGACAATGATCCAAAACATAAAGCCAAATCTACAATGGAATGGTTCACAAATAAACGTATCCAGGTGTTAGAATGGCCAAGTCAAAGTCCAGACCTGAATCCAATCCAGAATCTGTGGGCAGAGCTGAAGACTGCTGTTCACAAACGCTCTCCATCCAACCTCACTGAGCTCCAGCTGTTTTGCAAGGAAGAATGGGCAAGCATTTCAGTCTCTGGATGTGCAAAACTGATAGAGACATACCCCAAGCGACTTGCAGCTGTAATTGCAGCAAAAGGTGGCGCTACAAAGTATTAATGCAAGGGGGCCCAATAATATTGCACGCCCCACTTTTCAGGTTTGTATTTGTTAAAAAAGTTTAAATATCCAATAAATTTCGTTCCACTTCACGATTGTGTCCCACTTGTTGTTGATTCTTGACAAAAAATTACAATTTTATATCTTTATGTTTGAAGCCTGAAATGTGGCGAAAGGTTGAAAAGTTCAAGGGGGCCGAATACTTTCACAAGGCACTGTAGATTAAAAAGTGTTCTTTGAGCAGTGTATAAGGAAACCATGCTAAACTAATTCAAGCTATTTAGTTATTTCGTGCTGTAACATTACTATTGTCTGTGAATATTTTAACATTGTAGAATGTACAATAATTCAGTTTCAATCTGTACAAACACTGGTCCATTCATTGTACAGTTTTTCTCACTCGCTTTGGTTCATTTCTCAGATCAGAATTGAAATTCTCCAAACTACTTCTTCAATCTTCACATCATCGTGTCTCTGGTCCACATCAAAATCAGTTTCTCATTTCTCTGAACCAGTTGTAAATGTTTTGGTTCATCCATGAAATGATTCGGTCCAATTCTCTGCTGTTTCCTCCATTATCAGCTGCTTCTGTCCTGCTGATCTAAATGTTTTTTAACGGGTCTCTGTTGAATAGTTTCACCCCCACAACATTTAGCATTAGTTCATCACATCAGTCTTTACATGCAGAACGGTTAAAGAGGCTGTCAGAATATGTCAGGATGTTTCTGTACAATTTCATTAGACTTTGTTCTAAATGTGTCCTGAACTGGTAAATCGCTCCCAGGTGAATCTTAACTTTCTCTATGAATGGAAATGTGTGAAGGGTTAGGTTTTTCTGAAATCACTCAAAGACACAAAGGAAGATATTCATGATGAGAGTTTGTGTCCCAACAGACGGAACATCAGGAGGTGTAGGAAGATTGTACTGTAATTCCTACAGAACTGCATGTACAGTTTTCCCTGAGGAGATTATCCTATGTTCACATTTCTACTTTAATTTTTTGGAGGTTTTTTATGCTGTGCAATGCTGTTTTCCTTTCTGTATCACAATGATGTGGTCTGTGAACAGATTACAACGGTAAAAGTGTAAATGTGAATCTGGTCCAGTCTCTTGGAATCCATCTCCCACATTCACTAAGGTGGAACTTACAATTTACAATAGCAGTCATCAAAACTTTATTCATAGTTTAATCAGAACATCCCTCCAGATAACACTGTTAGAATGACACCATGACTCAGCAATCTGACCGTCTGATCCACTAGTGACACCAGGGCTGGTCATTCTGATAGGCGTAACATGTTCACTGACAGATATTTACTTTAGAGATGAACTAAGGATTTTGAGCAGAGACTGGCTTTTGCAGGTAATCCATGGTGTTTTACTATTTGTAGGAATTGCTTTGAGAAATGCACTTACTGTTTTGCAAATGTCGAGGATGATTCGAGAAATGTACCAAAGCGACTGAGAAAAACTGTAAAATTCTCTCCTTCTTTTGTTGCACCACCATCCCTAAAAATGACATACAGAACTCATCTGGTCACCGCAAGTTTTCATGTCTACTTTGTATTATCATTGTAGCAGGAAAGTTGCTGGACTGTTTTTATCAGCAGTCAGCTGGTGGCAGTAAATATTTGGTACCTCATCTCAAAGTGAGAAAACCTGTTTAGTGATAAGTGAGCCTCCACTTAGTAAAAACCTTTATTTTAACCAGACTATATGTGAACTGCTGACCACATACTGTGACCAGCTGCTATAAGTGCTGACATTAGAGTCTTATTGTAGAACAAAACTTATTTAGAATTTAGTCAATGCCTAATCATTTGATTTTTATTTTATGCAACAGAACCTGAAGATATAAGAACATCATTTTGGTCTTTATAGTTGTGGCTTCTGTTTTATTTGTAGTTGGCATTAGTCCTTACGATTTGTCTTCAACAAATCCATAATTAGTAATAAACTGACTTCAGAGTGTTCAGTCATCTGCGTGATTAAACCCTCAGTACTCAAAACCTTAATATTCATGTTTATTTTGACTTTTCTCTGCAGATCAACTTTTAAGGATTTCTGTGCTCGTTGCTGTGGCGACCAGCGTTTCAATGCCCTTAACAGGAAGAAGGAACAGGAACTTCTGTTCAACCATTACATCACATCCTTGAAGAAAAGAGACAATGAGAACAGAACCAGGCTTAGGAAGATGAGATGAGAACTATTCTTCTGAGAGAACTGAACTGTACAGAGCCATCGAGAAACCCTTCATTCCAAAACCTTAAGGAACATTTAGAAAACCTTCTACAGCATTCTCCCCCTCCACACTGAACTGATCATACACTGGATTTCATTGGTGGAACCTGGTTTCAGACTTTCTCGGCTATGTTAGAGAAACCAAACTGGGACTGGAATCTCAAGAGTGGGATACTTGCATCTCAGTGGTTCTACTGTTTCTGCATTGTGTGTGTGTGTGTGTGTGTGTGTGTGTGTGTGTGTGTGTGTGTGTGTGTGTGTGTGTGTGTGTGTGTGTTTAAATATATATTTTCAAGACAGGACATGGATCAGCACCATCAATGTATTTTATGTGGTGAGCTGAAGCTAACTTAGTCTTACTCTGATATTTAAAGAACTAAACCAAGAAAAACAGGACTGAACTGGACTCAAACACAAATCAGTGCAAAAAATGTATCTGTGCTGTCTGACAATCTTTATTGAGTGACCAGACCAATCAGTCAGACTCAGTACAGCGCTTTCCCTACAAATTAGTGTACATTTGAGACTAATGCACGTGATAAATTCTAAAAAAAAATAAATAAATAAGGTTAAATCCAGTTAAAACCAATACCTGCAGGGGCATCATGAAACAGATCAGGGGAAGTCAACACATTTATAACGGGAATATAACTAAGAAGAGGCATGGCACATTAGTCTACATTAGCTAAACACTGTGACTATTTAGAATGAAGTCAGTGATGTTCAGCTTGTTACCAGGTAGCAGCATGTCTGGATGTATTAGTCAGAAACCAGATAGCTCAGTCCAAATGGGGTTCTGGACTCTCTGAAACCTTATACTGTTGACCTCAACCTGTCCTCCAATTCATACGACCGCATCGGTCGTTTGCATCGTGCACCGGAATACGACCTATGCGGTCGTATGAACGTTTGCACCCCTATGGGGAAAACGAACGCATTACGGGATTTAATTCGCGAAACGGCTTTTCCGTCGCAAAACGGCTTTTTTCTCACTTTCCCAACACGTTTTTAGGGTTAAGGTTAGGGTTAGGGATAGGGACAGGGATAGTGTTAGATAAAAGTTTGTTCATGGTGACGTTTCACCTGCGACTCCAGAGTGTCGATATTTACTCAACCACCAGAGGTCGCATAGTCAAAACGTAACACTGGGTCGTAATACGGGCGTGTACAGACGACCTATGTGGTCGTTTTTGGTTTGAGGACAGGCTCGTTGACCTTGTCAGCAGTGCTGAAGGGAGACAAACCAGTAACCAGTTTTAAGGTGCGCCAGGTCATCGTTGGCTGCAGTAGAGTCCAGACTCTCTACAGGTGTCATGATACCTGATACTTCAGTAGACTCAGCTTCTCAGCAGATCACAGCTATTAACACACACACACACACAAACACACAGACACACACACACACACACACACACACACACACACACACACACACACACACACACACACACACACACACACACACACACACACACACACACACACACACACACACCTGTTCAGTGTAAACCCAGTCACCTGATTATCTTCAGGTCCAATGTGTGTTTTAAATGAACATATTTGTCAACAGGAGGCTGTTGTCAGCAAACACTGTTGATGTGACGTAAGTCCTGCTCTTCACTTGTCAGCATAGTGAGCTGTGATTGGACAGGTCTTTTGTCCCCATGTTCTGATTGGATGTTTCTTTGTGTCTTGACTTCCCAGTAGATGGTGTCTATGTTGAAAAGATCTTTTTGTTCTGATGTTTCACCATCTGTTGGTCATGACGTGTTTGAACAATTAAATACGTGTTGCTGCAGTGTTTGTTAGTTAAGTCAAGTTTAGAGTTTGGATTTGATTTTCCTCTCAGACAAACTTTTGAGTCATAAAAACAGAATGTGGCCAAATCTATGTCCTGGGTTAGTTTAGTGCAGGTCAGTGTCCTGACTTTAACCCTCCCAGTTGCCTAACCCTGCTGATGCGTGTGCATATGGTCAGGGCGTCAAGGAAGAAAACTTGGCTGAGTGTTCTCCTGCATTTATTTTCTGCAGAAGAGATTAAAACACATTAATCGCCTTCTGGTCACCTGTCCTTATACACTTTGCTCCCTCAGCAATGCAATTCAACACTGTCAAACATTTTTAAAAGTACATTTTCAACATCAAATGTCATAACAATGCAAACAAATCAAATACAGTACAAAGAACAATGACACCAGGGGCCTGTTTCATGAAGCAGGTTCAAGAAACTCTGATTTTCTTCCACAACTCTGAGTTGATCTACTCTGAGATAGAAAACTGAGTTTTCGGTTTCACAACGGCTGATTTGAGTTGGTTTAATTAACTCGGAGTAGTTTGACCCGGAGTTAAGCGCGTGCACCGCAAGTCTGAAAAGACAGCATCAATGGAACCCCGATTCGACGAGTCACCATGGAAACGGGGAAGTTTTTGAACTGGAAGTTTTTAACGCGCTCATATGGCGAGTTTGAACACGTTTTTAGAAAGAAGTGCAACACCGCTGCAGCTGTAAAAGAGAGAGAGACGGCGTGGAGAACAGCCCGGATCAATGCGTAAGTTTAAATGTAGTCCTTTGTAATCGTAATAATATTACAGGGAATAACTGTCTGAACGGTAGAATATTAAGTTATTTCATTTAGAGGAAATCTGGGGAGAAGCTTAAGATGAAATATAAAAACATTGTTCAAACAGGTCAGACCTCGGCATTATCTCATGGAGGTACTTCATGTTGATCATGTTTTACATTGTAAAGTAGCCTAAATATTAAGTGGCTGTTTGACTGCAGTTGTTTTATCCACACATAGCCTAAATGTCTGCATCCATATCATGTCCTGTTAAATAATTAAGACTATTTAAACTAACATAGACTTCTGCTCAGCCAACAGAAAGAAAGCAGATGTCTGTAAAACGGTGGAATAAAATGTCATGGATACATACATATATATATATAGATATGATTATTTAGTTTTCTTTTGTGTCTTTTCTTGTCTTTTGGCCCCTTCACACCACAGACCTTGTAACTGTAAGTAGACAACGCTCCACAGATTTCTCCAAATGGTAGTTTAAGTTTACTGAAACATGTCACTGATCTAGGATGAAGAGGATGAAACTGTGTCTGCTGCCTTTACAGAGGGGGATCCAGAAAGGCATACAGAGCTATGTTACTGATAGTTCTCTTCTCATTCACATTCTGGGTGGAATATAGAGTGTGACATTTAGCCTACACTGAAGTGTTGCACATTCTCATCCTTTTTAACAGAGCATGGCTGGACAGCAGCAGGATGGTTCCTCAGCTTCCACTGCACAGACTGACACAGTGAGATGGATGTTCAGGAAACACCAGAGCTTCATTCTGTGGAATTCATGTGCAACTGTATAACTGAATGTCCTCTATGTATTCCCAGTTATCAGTAAAACAGATTTACAAACTGCATTTGCTGAGAAGAATCCAAAAAACAGATTAGGAGGGCAGATCTGGAAACTGAAATAGTGGAGCACAAGTTAGAGGTGGTGATGGTCACAGGTGAATTATGTTAACTACTGGAACATGAACTGAACTATCTTTTATTTGTAGGAAATAAAGAAGAGCAAATGAAATGTGTATCATGTCTTTATTTGCTGTGGTGGTGATGATGGAGACTTAAACTCTAAAGTGATTATTGCATACGGTGTCTCTGACTGCTCTGCTGTCCTGGATAGCTGCAGGTGGATGGGCTCATCATCTGGGTCTTCAGTTTGTAGGGCAGGGTGTTGCTCTCCTCTAATAGTGGTAATATTATGAAGAACAACACATGCCACAGTAATATCACAGGCCCTCTCAGGGGTCACCCTGAGGAGACGTAGGCTCTGGAAACGGGCTTTCAGCAGGCCTATGGTCATCTCCACCCGGGCTCTGGTCCTGCAGTGAGTCCGGTTGAAGTTCTGTTGGGGGCCTGGTTCAGGGTCAGGACATGAGGTCATCAGCCTGGGTTGTCATGGTAACCCCTGTCACCCAGCAGAAGGCCATCAAACTCTCCTGTAATGTATAGTGGATACATCAGAGTATATTAAAGGAGGGAGACAAGAGAATTCTATTGTGAAAATCTTTATGCTGCTGACCACGCTGCAGTCTGTTGCTCAGGTTAGACTCTCCATAAATCCTGGAGTCATGAACAGACCCAGACCACGTGGCCTCCACATTAGAAATGATGTATGCAGCATCACATACACACGTGGACAAAATTGTTGGTACCCCTCAGTTAAAGAAGGAAAAACCCACAATTCTCACTGAAATCACTTGAAACTCACAAAAGTAACAATAAATAAAAATTTATTGAAAATTACATAATCAAAATCAGCCATCACTTTTGAATTGTTGATTAACATAATTATTTAAAAAAACAAACTAATGAAATAGGGCTGGACAAAAATGATGGTACCCATAACTTAATATTTTGTTGCACAACCTTTTGAGGCAATCACTGCAATTAAACGATTTCTGTATTTGTCAATGAGCGTTCTGCAGCTGTCAACAGGTATTTTGGCCCACTCCTCATGAGCAAACAGCTCCAGTTGTCTCAGGTTTGATGGGTGTCTTCTCCAAATGGCATGTTTCAGCTCCTTCCACATATGTTCAATGGGATTCAGATCTGGGCTCATAGAAGGCCACTTTAGAATAGTCCAACGCTTTTCTCTCAGCCATTCTTGGGTGTTTTTGGCTGTGTGTTTTGGATCGTTGTCCTGTTGGAAGACCCATGACCTGCGACTGAGACCAAGCTTTCTGACACGAGGCAGCACATTTCTCTCCAGAATGCCTTGATAGTCTTCAGATTTCATCGTACCTTGCACACTTTCAAGACACCCTGTGCCAGATGCAGCAAAGCAGCCCCAAAACATTACTGAGCCTCCTCCATGTTTCACCGTAGGGACAGTGTTCTTTTCTTCGTATGCTTGGTTTTTGAGTCTATGAACATAGAGTTGATGTGCCTTACCAAAAAGCTCCAGTTTGGTCTCATCTGTCCAAAGGACATTCTCCCAGAAGCTTTGTGGCTTGTCAACATGCATTTTTGCAAATTCCAGTCTGGCTTTTTTATGAGTTTTTTTCAGCAGTGGTGTCCTCCTTGGTCGTCTCCCATAAAGTCCACTTTGGCTCAAACAACGACGAATGGTGCGATCTGACACTGATGTACCTTGGCCTTGGAGTTCACCTTTAATTTCTTTGGAGGTTGCTCTGGGCTCTTTGGATACAATTCCAACGATCCGTCTCTTCAATTTGTCATCAATTTTCCTCTTGCGGCCACGTCCAGGGAGGTTGGCTACTGTCCCGTGGGTCTTGAACTTCTGAATAATATGAGCCACTGTTGTCACAGGAACTTCAAGCTGTTTAGAGATGGTCTTATAGCCTTTACCTTTAAGATGTTTGTCTATCATTTTTTTTCGGATGTCCTGGGACAATTCTCTCCTTCGCTTTCTGTTGTCCATGTTCAGTGTGGTACACACCTTTTCACCAAACAGCAGGGTGACTACTTGTCTCCCTTTAAATAGGCAGACTGACTGATTATGAGTTTGGAAACACCTGTGATGTCAATTAAATGACACACCTGAGTTAATCATGTCACTCTGGTCAAATAGTTTTCAATCTTTTATAGAGGTACCATCATTTTTGTCCAGGCCTGTTTCATTAGTTTGTTTTTTTAAATAATTATGTTAATCAACAATTCAAAAGTGATGGCTGTTTTTGATTATTTAATTTTCAATAAATTTTTATTTATTGTTACTTTTGTGAGTTTCAAGCGATTTCAGTGAGAATTGTGGGTTTTTCCTTCTTTAACTGAGGGGTACCAACAATTTTGTCCACGTGTGTATGATCTGGACAGTGCAGAGAATGACAGATGTTGAACTATGATGCAGTCTTTAACATTTAGAAACAGTAGTCAGTCTACCTGTAGCCTACCTGCACATTTATGCTGTGAATGGACTTCCTGTTCATGATGTGAGGGAGCTGTGATGGGGATGTGTGTGCATCTATGCAGCCAATCACACTGGGAAATCCTAAAAGAAATTAAAATGACTGATCCCAGTCTGAGGCTGCAGCACAATGTCATGAACAGAATATGATTTAAAATGAATTTAACAGATCTCTACATCATTCACCTGTAATCCCATGGATCCTCCTTGATGTTCTGACAGGTTTGTGTCCAGGAAAACCACAATGATGGTAAAAGTCATTTCAGAGCCAGGAAAACTTTTCTGACTGTCCTCCATACAGTTGTCTTACTCTGCATCTCTGACATCATATAAAAACTTCCATTTGCAAAGAACCGCAGCGCAACACACAATATCTGCTGGATGTGAGAGCATGACTGGTTGGTAATGTAAATGTAAGGACGGATTAGGTTGTTTATGTAGATTATGGACTTGAAACGATTACGAAACGGTACCGCTCAAACCGATAACTGTCCGGAAATGCGAGAACATTTATGCTCGGTCTGATAACAATCTACCGACGAATATTTAATTATCTGTGCAGTAATGCTGCTCCTTTATCCACTGGATCGTTAATAAAAGCTGTTCTACGCCAAAACTCGCTCGCTTACTAACTGAATGAATGAGGAAATGAAACAGCGTGTGGCTGAAAGAGGGCGGAGACGGAGAGAAACTGGAGGTTTTCTCAGATAAACCTGCTGGTGACCAGGTTAGAGTCATAGAGTCTGTTACTGCGGTAACTGACCGAGAGTTGAAGTTACCCCTCTTTGTGAAACAGGCTAGAGTTACCCCTCTGTCTCAGGGTTAAGTTACCTCGCTTCGTGAAACGGAAAACTCTGAGTTTCCCTCATTTCAGGGTTAAGAAACTCAGAGTTTTCAGTAAACTTGCTTTGTGAAACAGGGCCCTGGTGGGCACATTAACACAGTGCATCAGGATGGAGTGACTAAACGGAAACAACAGTTGTAACTTAAAATTAACTGGACGAGCCTTCAGTAGAGGGCAGAACCACGCCCTCTACTGGGGAAAACATTGTCCTCCCTATACAAATGATGCAATATATGTGTCAATTTTGATCATCGTACGTATCTCCCTTCCTACTTGATCTACTGAACTGTAACTCCACAACTGAGCAGGGGACCTTAGACTGATCTTCAGTGCCAAGTTTGATTATCCTGACTTCAGCACTTGCAGAGATATCGGAACAGACATTGCCACATACATACATACATACATACTTACCCAGCCAGCCAGATACCGCACCGAATGCAGTAACCCCGCTGACGTTCGTCAGGCATGGTTAAATACACAGCTGCAGAAGAGATTAAAACACATTAATCGCCTTCTGGTCACCATTCCATATGCACTCCGCTCCTAAACATGCAAACAAAAACAATGTTTACACAAACTGTGCTGCGTGAGTACACATCACAGAGCGGACCTTCACTGACAACTCATGCCAAAAAAAGTGTCACCAAAAACATCTATAAAATGTATAATAACGATCAAAACAACACAAACAGCTTGACAACATAATAATATACAACGGTAAACAACATGCACCAGAGACTTCAACATAAATGGCAAATCTGCAAAGAAAACAACATGACATCATAACAGCATGTTCCCCACAACTTACCCTCAGCAAAGTAAACCAACACTGTGAGGGGTCTACAGGAGACACTACGGAAGCCTGGGAGGCTCAGACAAGGCAAAGTACAGAAAGGCACTTCCCACAGGCAAAATCAATAAAACAATAGCAAATAAAAATAACTTGTCGAGATAAAATTCACAAATACTCAACAAACATCAATTTAAAGTAATAATGAATAAAATGCATTTTCAATTCTGTCACACAAACACTTGCTCATTGAAGGCAGCTGGAGACGAAGTCATGTACTCTGAGTTGCTCTGATTTTCTGATTTTAAAGCATCACTGCTCTTGTTGAGCAGCTGTAGGACAAGAGGTGAAAAACAGCCAATGAGAGGAAAGAAGAGGTTGGATATAAGCTTTGAAGACTTCTGAACAACAACTCTAACTGTAGAATAGTCACTTCCTCCATACTCTGACATGACTCTTGTTCTTTGCCTCATGCATAATATTGGATGCTCTTGCAGCTTCAATAACTCTAATTTTAAACTGAATCTGAGTTCAAGGAAACACAGGATGTAAATCTGCGTCACGGTCATGTTGGCTGACCAGGTCGACCTCATCAACGGTTTGATAACATGTGACTGTGGTTACATTCAGCTGGATATGACCCCCAGTTCCACTGTCATCGGTTCTGTCCCAAAACAAACATAAAAGTCGACAAGCAGCTCGTTCTGCAGACATCCAGCAACATTTGTGTGTGTTGGAAACGTTCCTCAGAAATTTGATCCATAATGACATGATAGGACCACACAATTGCTGCAGATTTGTCGGCTGAACATGCATGACATGACTCTCCCTTTCCACCATGTCCCAAAGGTGCTCTATTGGATTGAGATCTGGTGACTATGGAGGTCATTGGACTACAACGTCTTATTGTCAACCAGCTTGAGATGATCTGAGCTTTGTGACATGGAGCATTATCCTGCTGGAAGTAGCATCAGAAGATGGCCCACTGAGGTAATTATGGGATGGACATGGTTACCAACAATACTCAGGTAGTCTGTGGAGTTTAAACCATGATCAGTTGGTGCTAAGAAGATATCTCCCACACCATTGCACCACCAGAAAATATATAGAAGATATCCCCCACACCATTGCACCAGCAGCAGCCTGAACCGTTGATACAAAGCAGATGGATCCATGCTTTATGCTGTTTATGCAAAATTCTGACCATCTGAATGTCAGAGCTGGAATGGAGACGCATCAGACCAGCAACATTTTTCCAATGGTTATGGTATTCTGCCAGTGATATTCAGAGATTTTTGGGTGCTTAAAATGTTTGTTTTCCCAGTGACAATAAAGAATCGAATCTAATGGAACCTGTTCTCTCTGACTGGAGTTCAGGTTTTGTTGAGTCAGTTTACACTCAGAAAGTCCGGTTTTGTCAAACATTGTTCTCACAACAACAACAGGAAGCTGCAGAATTGATTCTTTAGTTGCATTAATCCTCCTCCAGCTTCTGTTGGTTTTAATAAAATGATCTTTTAGTATTTCTCTATATTTTCCAGCATTTTGATTTATAAACCAGGAGCTGCTTCACTGAGGAGAGTCTTTTAGTTTTCAGGCAATATGATGATGAAGAAAATGTGTTCCTGCAGTAAAGAATCCACTGAATTATCGTTTGATCCATGAACTGGTCATCAGGGTCACTCAGTTCTTCTTCAGTTTGTTGCTGCCATCGGGTGAACAGTTGATGATGTCAGCAGCACGTCAGTCTGTGATTGGAGCAGTAAAACTCATCTACATTAAATTAAATATTATGCTAATGTAGATGCACTCATGTGACATAAACTAATATAAACTAACCCTCAGTGCAAGAAGGAGCGCTACCACAGGTCCTTCATCCCCACTGCCATCAGACTGTATAACACTACTGTGTAGTTGTTACTATGTGCAATATTTATTATTTTGTACTTGCAATTTTGTAACTTTTTGCACTCCTGTTTTTTGTTCCCAAGAGCCCTGTAACAGTAAATTTCTCCTTTATGAGATCAATAAAGTCTATCTTATAAACTCTGAAGTCATCACTGAATAAATTACGGTTTAATTTTAAGCTTTTATATCTGTGTTCCCCCCGCTGACCTGAGCAGGTGGTACGTTCCACTCCGACACACCTGACGGGATCAAACCACCTCCACACACTCCACACAGGTGCAGTTCATTTAACCTTCATGTTGCTTTCTTCACCTTTCAATGAATATTTTTGGCATAAATGTGAACTTGTTGAATGGACTCTGCTCATCAGATGGAGGAACATCGGTCGAGGAGTTGTTGGAAGATTGAGGTGAAAGGAAACAGAAGTAAGATGTTAGACAGGATTGATCTGCTGTCGTATCTTCATCAGACACTGATGCTGCTGCTGTAAACTCACAGCTTTCTACCTGAGTGGAGCTACAGAGACACCCAGTGGCTGATCGGAGGAACTGGAGCTCCACAGGTCAGTTCAGATCAGAGCAGCAGCACCTGGTTCACACGGAAACATCATGATTCTGGATGCGCATCAGGCTCCAGTTGGTTAGAATTTAAAGTGTTTTACTCAAAAGTCAACCAGCTTCATTAGAGTAAATCATCATAAAGACATGGGTTTGTGTTTTCTCCAACCTCTGCTGCCAAATTTGAGGTTCTTACAGACGAATAATTAAGAAAAATCTCATCATACACTTGATGCTTTTATGGCTAGCTTTATTGCAAGGAAACTACTGTAAACTTTGCAAGAACATAAAAATCAAACCACAATCTGTTCTATTAGCCCGGTCATAACAGAATATGCACAGCACTGGTAAAAAATTGAATCCGTCTGTGAACTGATGGATCAATAACATGACTTTTCCCAGATTGAATCCCAGAGAGTCTTGACTTGTTAGTTGGATGATGAAGAGGTCAGAGGTCACAGCATGTTGGCAGTGAATTTATCTGAAACTAGGAAACAAAGCAACAAAAAAACTCCAGTCAGATTTGGATCGTCATTAGAGCACATTTCAGGACTTCAACGTGTTTTCTGAAACAAACGTTTTGTTTACAGCGTGGAGGAAAAAATATGGAACCAAGGGTTGGACTGGAAATAAAACATGGACTGGTCTGGTAGAAAAACCTGAGCTATTAAAACAGAGGACACACAGTTAGACACAAAGACCACAAAGAGATGCAAAGCAACCTCAAAGAGACGCAAAACAACCACAAAGTATTTTTGTGTCTCTGCAGTAATTGTGTGTCTCTGTGGTCATTTTGTATCTCACTTTGACCATTTTCTGTCTCTTTGTGGACATTTAGTGTGAATTTGTGGTTAATTGTTGTTTGGTGTCATTCTGTGCCTTTGTGGTCATTTTGTGTCTCTTTATGTTTGTTCAGTGTCTCTTTGTGTTGATTTTGTGTCTGTGTGGTAATTTTGTGTCTCCTTGTGGTCCATCCATCCATCCTCTACACACCGCTTTATCCTCACTAGGGTCATGGGGGGTGCCGAAGTTAATCCCAGCTGACTCAGGTGAAGGCAGGGGACACCCTGGACAGGTCACCAGTCTGTCACAGGGCTACATATACAGACACACAATCACACTCACATTCACATCTACGGACAATTTAGAGTAACCAATTAACCTCAGCATGTTTTTGGACTGTGGGAGGAAGCCGGAGTACCCGGAGAAAACCCACGCATGCACAGGGAGAACATGCAAACTCCATGCAGAAAGATCCAGGCCCAGGCCGGGATCTTCTTGCTGCAGGGCAAAGTGCTAACCACTACATTTAGTGTGAATTTGTGGTTGGTTGTTGTCATTCTGTGCCTTTCTTGCCATTTTGTGTCTCTGTGCGCCAATTAGACTGTTGATACCGAAGGACAAAACCACCTTCTCGACCACAAAATTTGCAGGTGCAATAGCCTTCTCAATCAGGGCCTGAGCATGGCGAAAGTTAGCTCCTGGAAAACTTTCCACCTGCAAATTGTCCACCTGATGGTCCGGGAAGCTGGCCAAATTGGAATCCCCCATGATCAACCACTTCCTGTTAACTTTGAGATTCCATTCTGTGAGTTTCCTTTGGGTGTTTCTGTGCTTAAACACACTATACCAACGTGGTTGTGGGTCATCTACCAATTCTGGGGAAAAGGCCCCTTGGAGGGGCTGCACCACAACCTGTTCTCCCACTGGAACTACCGGATCAGGCGGTGTAGGTTGATAATTCCGTGGAGCAAACGGATTGTAAGATGACTCTGATGACTCCGAAAACTCCTCCAAATCCACCTCATTTTCAAAGAGGGACTCAAAGGAAGTAGCTCGGGTATGGGAGGGTCCAGCCTGGGCCTTCTCCCTTTCTTCCACATCCCTAAGAAACTCAAACACAGCTCTCACCTCTTCATGTGTGGAATTATGAATTGGGGTACCACACATTGCCAATTCTTCCCCATGTGAAGAATCCTCATCCCAAAGAATAGCCCCAGGAGGTTTGGTGAAGACCTTCCTGGGCTGTTTTGGTGACTGTGCCTGCATGGGAACATCCCAATCTGAAGCTTGGACCACAGGGTCTGTCATGGTCGCGACTGTGGCCTTCTTTGCCGATTGATGTGGGGTTCCAACTGCCCTTGTGGAAGTGCTCCCATGTGCAGCAACCCCTGATGATGGTTGTCTTACCACCAAGGCCCTTGCAGGTAGAGTCTGGCATGAGGTCCCTATCTGTTGTGAAGGTGGGGGTGGAGGTGGAGGTGAGAGTGGAGGTAGGGGTAGAGGTGGAGATGAAGGTGGAGGGGTGGTGGAGGGGACGGCGGAGATGGTGGTGGTGGAGGAGGAGGAGGAGGAGGAGGAGGTGGTGGTGGTGGTGGAGGTGGAGCCAGCTCTCCTTGAGCTGCAGTACTCAATGTGGCTGTGATATGAGTTTCTGCTCGCTCAATCACCTCTCTAGTGATGCGAGCAAAGTTCCTCTTAGCCCACCGAATAGCCACCTCTAAAGCTCCTTTCCAATCCGGAATAATCAGGTCTGGAAGCTCTCCCAAAAGGACCCCCAAAGTGTCCTGATAGTGTTGGGACAAAATTACACAGGTGGTATGACCCCAGTTTTGGCGTTACCAACAATGTTGTCCATGGTCCTTTCTATGGGAAGAGCTGGCCTGATCATGGTAGATAACAACTCCACCATCCGCGAAATCATACGGGGTTCAGGTTTCCCATCATTTACATCAACATTTTGCAAGTGGTGCATAATTTTAATCACCGAATGCATTTTCCGAACCAGTTTCCTAAAGTGGGGTTCAGCTCGCTGTTGAGGAATTCCCAAGTCTCGTGCACGTGGAGAATTCCTTCTCCAATTGGGTCGTGAAAACCTCCCCCGATTAGATGACTGATAAAACGGGGCTTGGAAATTAGCAGATCCAGGGTCAAAATAACGTGGACCCCTTGGGGACGGGAAATTACGCCCACGAAAATTTCGTGACCCAGATCTGGGGCCTCTATTGCGGGGCGAGACCCATCTCTGGGTAGGGCGTGGGTTCCCTCGTTTGACCATATCTGCATAAGTAGGGGCTCAGGGGTCGGGGTAATGGGGGGCCGCAGGGGAGGCTCAGGCCGGTTAGGATGTAGGAACGCCCCCCTCCCCCTTCCAGGGGAGAAGGATGGTGCGTGGTCCTCCCACCCGCGGTAATCCCCACCATCCCGATCCCATTGTGGCTGACGGATACGCCGACGCCCTCTGCCACGGCGCACCACCGTCCAGCCACCATCCATATTATTAGTTGTTTTTATTTTTGTTTTGGTCTTTCAAAAAAATTTTTTTAAAAAGAAAAACCAAACAACTAAGGGCGCTTTTCAATTTGAAAAGGATAAACCCGATAAAATCACAAACTCAACTTGTCTTTGTAAATAAGAAATGAAATAAAACAAACAACTAAAGACGCTTTTCAATTATGAAAGGATAAAAACCATAAAAGAAATACTTATTTTTTTGAAAAAAATAAATAATTTTGAATAAAACAAACAATAAGCAATAAACAAAAGAAGAGTGTGCTATGAAACAACGTTTCGACCCTAAACAGGGTCTTCCTCAGGTAATAGCACACTAAAAACTAAAGGTTGGCTCTCTGTGGTGGAAGAGATGCTCTCTCATCAGAGGTCAGCTCCAGAATGAGCTTTCTTCGGCTGCTTTTCGTTTTTATATTTTCAATCGTCTTTTTAATAATTTCAATCGTCTTTTAAATTTTCGATCGTCTTTTATATTTTCAATCGTCTTTTTTAGTTTTTAGAGATTTAACCATTTAAACTCATCCCTATTGTTATGAATTGCCTTTTTAACCCATTTTTAACCTCTCGAAAATTCCCATCACCTTTTAACATGAATTGAAATATTACTACCCAATTTTTTAACCCTTGTCTTGCCAAATGAAATCTTTATTGTAATTTTAACCATATTAATAAAAGTACATCCATTTTAAACCCTTGTCTTGCCAAATTAAATTATTTTTAGTGAATTTTCAACTCAATTTATAATTTTTAACCCTTTCTAAGTCAATGAAATAACTCTTGTAATTTTTATCCAACCCGTATGTAATATATCATTTTTAACCATTGTAATAAAATGTACTCTGAACTCCAATTTTTTAATTTTACAATGTTTTTACCAGAGTGAAGTTAGGGTTAGGTTCCGAATGAGGGTTGGATTAATTTTTAGAGAAAGGGTTGGGGTTAGGTTTAGGGCCCCCATTGGGGTTAAATTTAGAATAAGGGACAGGGTTAGGGTTAAAGCCAACTCTTTTACAAAATCTGACTTAAGGTTAGGGCTTGGGTTAGGGTTAGGTGAGGGGAAAAGATCAGCCCCCTTCTGAGAAGGGGACTGGGAATGCACTGTCCATCCTCTGTTGAGGACCACCGCCAGGGACTTTTACAGGTAGGTATTTATTTTGTGGATGCATGACTTTGCTTTTCCAATTGTTGATTTTGTTTTTTCTCTCCACAGGTTTTCCCACAGGTTCCGGATCCAGGTAAGTACAGGTAGGTATGAACTTGTTTTAAACTGCATTTAGCTTTTTAAACTGTATTTAGCTTTTTAAACTGTTTTTAGACTGTATTTAGCCTTTTTAACTATGTTTTTAAACTGTATTTAGCTTTATCTTATTGTTTCAAACCTTTTAACCTGTTTGTAGTTCTTTTAATGTGTTTCAACCTGTTTTTAGGCCCAATTTTAGCTATTTATTATCCCTTATTTGGGTTTTTATGCTGGTTTCGCCTTTGTTATATATGTAATAAAAAATCATAAATATAAACCAACCCATCCCTGTGTGCCGCTTTGTCTTTGAATTATTCTATTGTTCTGGGGACACCTATTTGGGTCTACCCTTTAATCTGCTGGGGACTCCTATTTGGGTCTACCCTCTCTTCTACTGGGGACTCCTATTTGGTCTACCCTCTCTTCTACTGGGGACTCCTATTTGGTCTACCCTTCTTCTATTGGGACTCCTATTTGGTCTACCCTTCTCCACTGAGTTTAAAGTGTGCAACCGGCGACGTTTCGACCTCGATTTGGGTCTTCCTCAGGCCTAGCACACTGTCTGACTTGCGGCTCCCCATACTGCGACCTCCCTATGGAGGTGGCTTGCCCCATGTGGCGCTCTCCCTAAGGAGAGGGCTTCCCATCTACCCCGGTCGAAAGAAAAACATAAAATGAGCCATGCCAGAGTTGGCTTCTATTAGTATTACTTTAGATATAGTTTTACTTAGTTTAGGTTTAGGGCTCCTGTTACTGTTTGTTTTAAATTCAAGCTTCTGATTTAGTTTTAGCTTTTAGGGGGGGATTTGTCTTGGGTTTATTCAACTTCTGATTTAGTTTTAGTTTTTAGGGGGACTTACTTAGCTTTAGAAAGGGGGTCTTAGGGTCAGGGATGGGCCTTAGGGCTGGGCCTTAAGGTTAGGGATAAGATACTGGGAGGGTCATCCAAATTGGGGTTGGGGACCTTAAGGTTAGGGCCTAATTGGGGTCATGTATTTAGACTTGGGGTCCCATAGTTGGGGTTAGTAGGCCAGATTAAGGTCAGGAAAGCCTCTATTGGGGCTCGGGGTCCCCAGCGATGGACCCCGGTCGAGGAGGCACTGGCGGGTTAGGTGAGGGAAAAGATCAGCCCCCTTCTGAGAAGGGGACTGGGAATGCACTGTCCATCCTCTGTTGAGGACCACCGCCAGGACTTTACAGGTAGGTATTTATTTTGTGGATGCATGACTTTGCTTTTCCAATTGTTGATTTTGTTTTTTCTCTCCACAGGTTTTCCCACAGGTTCCGGATCCAGGTAAGTACAGGTAGGTATGAACTTGTTTTTAAACTGCATTTAGCTTTTTAAACTGTATTTAGCTTTTTAAACTGTTTTTAGACTGTATTTAGCCTTTTTAACTATGTTTTTAAACTGTATTTAGCTTTATCTTATTGTTTCAAACCTTTTAACCTGTTTGTAGTTCTTTTAATGTGTTTCAACCTGTTTTTAGGCCCAATTTTAGCTATTTATTATCCCTTATTGGGTTTTTATGCTGGTTTCGCCTTTGTTATATATGTAATAAAAAATCATAAATATAAACCAACCCATCCCTGTGTGCCGCTTTGTCTTTGAATTATTTCTATTGTTCTGGGGACACCTATTTGGGTCTACCCTTTAATCTGCTGGGGACTCCTATTTGGGTCTACCCTCTCTTCTACTGGGGACTCCTATTTGGTCTACCCTCTCTTCTACTGGGGACTCCTATTTGGTCTACCCTTCTTCTATTGGGGACTCCTATTTGGTCTACCCTTCTCCACTGAGTTTAAAGTGTGCAACCGGCGACGTTTCGACCTCGATTTGGGTCTTCCTCAGGCCTAGCACACTGTCTGACTTGCGGCTCCCCATACTGCGACCTCCCTATGGAGGTGGCTTGCCCCATGTGGCGCTCTCCCTAAGGAGAGGGCTTCCCATCTACCCGGTCGAAAGAAAAACATAAAATGAGCCATGCCAGAGTTGGCTTCTATTAGTATTACTTTAGATATAGTTTTACTTAGTTTAGGTTTAGGGCTCCTGTTACTGTTTGTTTTAAATTCAAGCTTCTGATTTAGTTTTAGCTTTTAGGGGGGGATTTGTCTTGGGTTTATTCAACTTCTGATTTAGTTTTAGTTTTTTAGGGGGACTTACTTAGCTTTAGAAAGGGGGTCTTAGGGTCAGGGATGGGCCTTAGGGCTGGGCCTTAAGGTTAGGGATAAGATACTGGGAGGGTCATCCAAATTGGGGTTGGGGACCTTAAGGTTAGGGCCTAATTGGGGTCATGTATTTAGACTTGGGGTCCCATAGTTGGGGTTAGTAGGCCAGATTAAGGTCAGGAAAGCCTCTATTGGGGCTCGGGGTCCCAGCGATGGACCCCGGTCGAGGAGGCACTGGCGGGTTAGGTGAGGGGAAAAGATCAGCCCCTTCTGAGAAGGGGACTGGGAATGCACTGTCCATCCTCTGTTGAGGACCACCGCCAGGGACTTTTACAGGTAGGTATTTATTTTGTGGATGCATGACTTTGCTTTTCCAATTGTTGATTTGTTTTTTCTCTCCACAGGTTTTCCCACAGGTTCCGGATCCAGGTAAGTACAGGTAGGTATGAACTTGTTTTTAAACTGCATTTAGCTTTTTAAACTGTATTTAGCTTTTTAAACTGTTTTTAGACTGTATTTAGCCTTTTTAACTATGTTTTTAAACTGTATTTAGCTTTATCTTATTGTTTCAAACCTTTTAACCTGTTTGTAGTTCTTTTAATGTGTTTCAACCTGTTTTTAGGCCCAATTTTAGCTATTTATTATCCCTTATTTGGGTTTTTATGCTGGTTTCGCCTTTGTTATATATGTAATAAAAAATCATAAATATAAACCAACCCATCCCTGTGTGCCGCTTTGTCTTTGAATTATTTCTATTGTTCTGGGGACACCTATTTGGGTCTACCCTTTAATCTGCTGGGGACTCCTATTTGGGTCTACCCTCTCTTCTACTGGGGACTCCTATTTGGTCTACCCTCTCTTCTACTGGGGACTCCTATTTGGTCTACCCTTCTTCTATTGGGGACTCCTATTTGGTCTACCCTTCTCCACTGAGTTTAAAGTGTGCAACCGGCGACGTTTCGACCTCGATTTGGGTCTTCCTCAGGCCTAGCACACTGTCTGACTTGCGGCTCCCCATACTGCGACCTCCCTATGGAGGTGGCTTGCCCCATGTGGCGCTCTCCCTAAGGAGAGGGCTTCCCATCTACCCCGGTCGAAAGAAAAACATAAAATGAGCCATGCCAGAGTTGGCTTCTATTAGTATTACTTTAGATATAGTTTTACTTAGTTTAGGTTTAGGGCTCCTGTTACTGTTTGTTTTAAATTCAAGCTTCTGATTTAGTTTTAGCTTTTAGGGGGGATTTGTCTTGGGTTTATTCAACTTCTGATTTAGTTTTAGTTTTTTAGGGGGACTTACTTAGCTTTAGAAAGGGGGTCTTAGGGTCAGGGATGGGCCTTAGGGCTGGGCCTTAAGGTTAGGGATAAGATACTGGGAGGGTCATCCAAATTGGGGTTGGGGACCTTAAGGTTAGGGCCTAATTGGGGTCATGTATTTAGACTTGGGGTCCCATAGTTGGGGTTAGTAGGCCAGATTAAGGTCAGGAAAGCCTCTATTGGGGCTCGGGGTCCCCAGCGATGGACCCCGGTCGAGGAGGCACTGGCGGGTTAGGTGAGGGGAAAAGATCAGCCCCCTTCTGAGAAGGGGACTGGGAATGCACTGTCCATCCTCTGTTGAGGACCACCGCCAGGGACTTTTACAGGTAGGTATTTATTTTGTGGATGCATGACTTTGCTTTTCCAATTGTTGATTTTGTTTTTTCTCTCCACAGGTTTTCCCACAGGTTCCGGATCCAGGTAAGTACAGGTAGGTATGAACTTGTTTTTAAACTGCATTTAGCTTTTTAAACTGTATTTAGCTTTTTAAACTGTTTTTAGACTGTATTTAGCCTTTTTAACTATGTTTTTAAACTGTATTTAGCTTTATCTTATTGTTTCAAACCTTTTAACCTGTTTGTAGTTCTTTTAATGTGTTTCAACCTGTTTTAGGCCCAATTTTAGCTATTTATTATCCCTTATTTGGGTTTTTATGCTGGTTTCGCCTTTGTTATATATGTAATAAAAAATCATAAATATAAACCAACCCATCCCTGTGTGCCGCTTTGTCTTTGAATTATTTCTATTGTTCTGGGGACACCTATTTGGGTCTACCCTTTAATCTGCTGGGGACTCCTATTTGGGTCTACCCTCTCTTCTACTGGGGACTCCTATTTGGTCTACCCTCTCTTCTACTGGGGACTCCTATTTGGTCTACCCTTCTTCTATTGGGGACTCCTATTTGGTCTACCCTTCTCCACTGAGTTTAAAGTGTGCAACCGGCGACGTTTCGACCTCGATTTGGGTCTTCCTCAGGCCTAGCACACTGTCTGACTTGCGGCTCCCCATACTGCGACCTCCCTATGGAGGTGGCTTGCCCCATGTGGCGCTCTCCCTAAGGAGAGGGCTTCCCATCTACCCCGGTCGAAAGAAAAACATAAAATGAGCCATGCCAGAGTTGGCTTCTATTAGTATTACTTTAGATATAGTTTTACTTAGTTTAGGTTTAGGGCTCCTGTTACTGTTTGTTTTAAATTCAAGCTTCTGATTTAGTTTTAGCTTTAGGGGGGGATTTGTCTTGGGTTTATTCAACTTCTGATTTAGTTTTAGTTTTTTAGGGGGACTTACTTAGCTTTAGAAAGGGGGTCTTAGGGTCAGGGATGGGCCTTAGGGCTGGGCCTTAAGGTTAGGGATAAGATACTGGGAGGGTCATCCAAATTGGGGTTGGGGACCTTAAGGTTAGGGCCTAATTGGGGTCATGTATTTAGACTTGGGGTCCCATAGTTGGGGTTAGTAGGCCAGATTAAGGTCAGGAAAGCCTCTATTGGGGCTCGGGGTCCCCAGCGATGGACCCCGGTCGAGGAGGCACTGGCGGGTTAGGTGAGGGGAAAAGATCAGCCCCCTTCTGAGAAGGGGACTGGGAATGCACTGTCCATCCTCTGTTGAGGACCACCGCCAGGGACTTTTACAGGTAGGTATTTATTTTGTGGATGCATGACTTTGCTTTTCCAATTGTTGATTTTGTTTTTTCTCTCCACAGGTTTTCCCACAGGTTCCGGATCCAGGTAAGTACAGGTAGGTATGAACTTGTTTTTAAACTGCATTTAGCTTTTTAAACTGTATTTAGCTTTTTAAACTGTTTTTAGACTGTATTTAGCCTTTTTAACTATGTTTTTAAACTGTATTTAGCTTTATCTTATTGTTTCAAACCTTTTAACCTGTTTGTAGTTCTTTTAATGTGTTTCAACCTGTTTTTAGGCCCAATTTTAGCTATTTATTATCCCTTATTTGGGTTTTTATGCTGGTTTCGCCTTTGTTATATATGTAATAAAAAATCATAAATATAAACCAACCCATCCCTGTGTGCCGCTTTGTCTTTGAATTATTTCTATTGTTCTGGGGACACCTATTTGGGTCTACCCTTTAATCTGCTGGGGACTCCTATTTGGGTCTACCCTCTCTTCTACTGGGGACTCCTATTTGGTCTACCCTCTCTTCTACTGGGGACTCCTATTTGGTCTACCCTTCTTCTATTGGGGACTCCTATTTGGTCTACCCTTCTCCACTGAGTTTAAAGTGTGCAACCGGCGACGTTTCGACCTCGATTTGGGTCTTCCTCAGGCCTAGCACACTGTCTGACTTGCGGCTCCCCATACTGCGACCTCCCTATGGAGGTGGCTTGCCCCATGTGGCGCTCTCCCTAAGGAGAGGCTTCCCATCTACCCCGGTCGAAAGAAAAACATAAAATGAGCCATGCCAGAGTTGGCTTCTATTAGTATTACTTTAGATATAGTTTTACTTAGTTTAGGTTTAGGGCTCCTGTTACTGTTTGTTTTAAATTCAAGCTTCTGATTTAGTTTTAGCTTTTAGGGGGGGATTTGTCTTGGGTTTATTCAACTTCTGATTTAGTTTTAGTTTTTTAGGGGGACTTACTTAGCTTTAGAAAGGGGGTCTTAGGGTCAGGGATGGGCCTTAGGGCTGGGCCTTAAGGTTAGGGATAAGATACTGGGAGGGTCATCCAAATTGGGGTTGGGGACCTTAAGGTTAGGGCCTAATTGGGGTCATGTATTTAGACTTGGGGTCCCATAGTTGGGGTTAGTAGGCCAGATTAAGGTCAGGAAAGCCTCTATTGGGGCTCGGGGTCCCCAGCGATGGACCCCGGTCGAGGAGGCACTGGCGGGTTAGGTGAGGGGAAAAGATCAGCCCCTTCTGAGAAGGGGACTGGGAATGCACTGTCCATCCTCTGTTGAGGACCACCGCCAGGGACTTTTACAGGTAGGTATTTATTTTGTGGATGCATGACTTTGCTTTTCCAATTGTTGATTTTGTTTTTTCTCTCCACAGGTTTCCCACAGGTTCCGGATCCAGGTAAGTACAGGTAGGTATGAACTTGTTTTTAAACTGCATTTAGCTTTTTAAACTGTATTTAGCTTTTTAAACTGTTTTTAGACTGTATTTAGCCTTTTTAACTATGTTTTTAAACTGTATTTAGCTTTATCTTATTGTTTCAAACCTTTTAACTTGTTTGTAGTTCTTTTAATGTGTTTCAACCTGTTTTTAGGCCCAATTTTAGCTATTTATTATCCCTTATTTGGGTTTTTATGCTGGTTTCGCCTTTGTTATATATGTAATAAAAAATCATAAATATAAACCAACCCATCCCTGTGTGCCGCTTTGTCTTTGAATTATTTCTATTGTTCTGGGGACACCTATTTGGGTCTACCCTTTAATCTGCTGGGGACTCCTATTTGGGTCTACCCTCTCTTCTACTGGGGACTCCTATTTGGTCTACCCTCTCTTCTACTGGGGACTCCTATTTGGTCTACCCTTCTTCTATTGGGGACTCCTATTTGGTCTACCCTTCTCCACTGAGTTTAAAGTGTGCAACCGGCGACGTTTCGACCTCGATTTGGGTCTTCCTCAGGCCTAGCACACTGTCTGACTTGCGGCTCCCCATACTGCGACCTCCCTATGGAGGTGGCTTGCCCCATGTGGCGCTCTCCCTAAGGAGAGGGCTTCCCATCTACCCCGGTCGAAAGAAAAACATAAAATGAGCCATGCCAGAGTTGGCTTCTATTAGTATTACTTTAGATATAGTTTTACTTAGTTTAGGTTTAGGGCTCCTGTTACTGTTTGTTTTAAATTCAAGCTTCTGATTTAGTTTTAGCTTTTAGGGGGGGATTTGTCTTGGGTTTATTCAACTTCTGATTTAGTTTTAGTTTTTTAGGGGACTTACTTAGCTTTAGAAAGGGGGTCTTAGGGTCAGGGATGGGCCTTAGGGCTGGGCCTTAAGGTTAGGGATAAGATACTGGGAGGGTCATCCAAATTGGGGTTGGGGACCTTAAGGTTAGGGCCTAATTGGGGTCATGTATTTAGACTTGGGGTCCCATAGTTGGGGTTAGTAGGCCAGATTAAGGTCAGGAAAGCCTCTATTGGGGCTCGGGGTCCCCAGCGATGGACCCCGGTCGAGGAGGCACTGGCGGGTTAGGTGAGGGGAAAAGATCAGCCCCCTTCTGAGAAGGGGACTGGGAATGCACTGTCCATCCTCTGTTGAGGACCACCGCCAGGGACTTTTACAGGTAGGTATTTATTTTGTGGATGCATGACTTTGCTTTTCCAATTGTTGATTTTGTTTTTTCTCTCCACAGGTTTTCCCACAGGTTCCGGATCCAGGTAAGTACAGGTAGGTATGAACTTGTTTTTAAACTGCATTTAGCTTTTTAAACTGTATTTAGCTTTTTAAACTGTTTTTAGACTGTATTTAGCCTTTTTAACTATGTTTTTAAACTGTATTTAGCTTTATCTTATTGTTTCAAACCTTTTAACCTGTTTGTAGTTCTTTTAATGTGTTTCAACCTGTTTTTAGGCCCAATTTTAGCTATTTATTATCCCTTATTTGGGTTTTTATGCTGGTTTCGCCTTTGTTATATATGTAATAAAAAATCATAAATATAAACCAACCCATCCCTGTGTGCCGCTTTGTCTTTGAATTATTTCTATTGTTCTGGGGACACCTATTTGGGTCTACCCTTTAATCTGCTGGGGACTCCTATTTGGGTCTACCCTCTCTTCTACTGGGGACTCCTATTTGGTCTACCCTCTCTTCTACTGGGGACTCCTATTTGGTCTACCCTTCTTCTATTGGGGACTCCTATTTGGTCTACCCTTCTCCACTGAGTTTAAAGTGTGCAACCGGCGACGTTTCGACCTCGATTTGGGTCTTCCTCAGGCCTAGCACACTGTCTGACTTGCGGCTCCCCATACTGCGACCTCCCTATGGAGGTGGCTTGCCCCATGTGGCGCTCTCCCTAAGGAGAGGGCTTCCCATCTACCCCGGTCGAAAGAAAAACATAAAATGAGCCATGCCAGAGTTGGCTTCTATTAGTATTACTTTAGATATAGTTTTACTTAGTTTAGGTTTAGGGCTCCTGTTACTGTTTGTTTTAAATTCAAGCTTCTGATTTAGTTTTAGCTTTTAGGGGGGATTTGTCTTGGGTTTATTCAACTTCTGATTTAGTTTTAGTTTTTTAGGGGGACTTACTTAGCTTTAGAAAGGGGGTCTTAGGGTCAGGGATGGGCCTTAGGGCTGGGCCTTAAGGTTAGGGATAAGATACTGGGAGGGTCATCCAAATTGGGGTTGGGGACCTTAAGGTTAGGGCTAGGGTTAGGGTTAGGGTTAGGGTCAGGGTTAGGGTTAGTAGGGTTAGGGTTTAGGGTTAGTAGGGTTAGGGTTAGGGTCAGGGTTAGGGTTAGGGTCAGGGTTAGGGTTAGGGTTAGGGTTAGGGACAAGGGGATTGGCCCTGTTCCCTCCCAAGTAGGGACCAGGGAATGCACGGGCCATCCCTCCAGTCCTTCTCCCATTCCCATCCCCATTATAGTGACCCCAGTAGGGTTGGGGTTCATAATAAGGCCGTGGTTGGGGGCGTCGTCCCCTACCACGGCGTACAACAGTCCATTCTCCCTCCATCATGGAGTGGGAGTGGGCAAAATCTATGATTTTTTAAATAAAATTAAAAGAAAATGAATTGAAATAATAAACAAATGAAATGTCTTAATAAAATGAAATTGTCTTTAAAAAGACAGTTGAATAAATCAAAAAACTAAAAAAGCTCCCTTAAAACAAATGAAAAAGTGCCCTAGTACGACGTTTCGACCCGGCTGGGTCTTCTTCAGGTATAGGGCACTGAAAATATAAAGCTGCTTAAGACTGGCTGGAGAGATGTTGACTCTTCGAAGGCCAGAGCAAGAATGAGCTGTGCTCTGTGGTGCTCCTTTTATAGAGGAGCAAGCCACACCCCTTAAAATAAAAAGACGAACGAAAATTACTTTACCGTTTTCAATGAATTAGTTATTTAACAATCCCAGTATATATTAAAGCAATGAATATAGCATTTTAAAGGTAAGAAAATTATTTTAATGTGTTTTAATAGTTATGTATGTTTCCAATATGAATTTAAATAAAATAGATTGTAGTATATTCATGCTTATGAAATTTAACATTAATATAAATGTATTTATGAATTTTAACTTAGTTTTAACTGTGATAAAATTGTGTTAATGAATTTAAAATGGTTTTTAGTCATGAAATAAATATATTTATGAATTTTAAACTGTGTAAATGTGTTAATGAATTTTTGATGTGATTTTAATTTTCAAATTTATATGTTTATGAATTACCCTTGTGTTAGATATTTTATTGTTAGCTGGGTTGTAACATTAGGGTTAGAATTATGATATTGGGGTTGGGGTTAGGGTTAGGACAAGGGTTGGGGTTAGGATTAGGATAGGGGTGGGGTTAAGGTTAGGGATAGGGGTGGGGTTAGGGTTAGGGATTAGGGTGGGGTTAAGGTTAGGGATTGGGGTAGGGGTGGGGTTAAGGTTAGGGCACGGGTTAGGGGAAAGGTTAAGGTTAGGGGAAAGGATGTTGGGATGGGGGATAGGTCATCATTTAGATTATAATAAAACGGTAAGTATATGGGTGGGCAATAATTTAGTGTAATAAATCAAGTTTTGTCATATTTAATG